>NC_047513.1:12910999-12990870 GCF_902827115.2 Pseudochaenichthys georgianus | reverse complement strand
GGGAAGGCACTGTCAATGACTGACTCTGCGGTGAACCTGACCAAACCTGACTTTACAACCTGACAGTGTGAGTGTGAGTGTGTGTATGTCTGCACCTGATCAGTGCAACTGCATGATTTAAAACGATGACTAATAAAGCATGTTTTGGACTAACACATTATTTGTGTGTGATAATAATGTGTGAAATGAGAGGTTTCCTAACATTGCACAAAAGGGGAAACCGTATCTAATCTGCTTCATGATGTTTCACTCCCACAGGAGGTGGCGGTTTGAAGAATGTGAAACTCAAACTATGAAATTTGGAATTCTGTTTCTTTTAGGACTGAATGATGGAGAGAAACACTCTCAAGTGTTTACTGGGAAAAATGTTTGGTATTGTCTTATAATCCATTATGACCTGAAGGTTTTCTTCCCATACAGGTTTTTGTTTACACATGAGAGAATGTGTAAAAAAGGGGGAGTGTAAACTTTACAATGTACATTTTTCATGTAGGGACTGAAAGGAACCTGCTGCCCAACTCCATTGTTCAATCTGACCATTGATTGACAGTTTTAGAATTGACCTGCTCCATATTTGGGGATAAGAGGCTGTTTGGTGAATGTTGACATGTCTATAGTATTGATTGAGTTATAGCAGGTAACACAGGTAGAGAATCAGTGGCCAAGGGGCTACCAGAGAGATGTAAGTCCAGAATGAAATACTGGAGAGGCTGACCGGTGAGTAATGTGTCAACTAATGTTTCAACAGGTATTAAAGTAACTGAGGTTTGAAATGTAGAAAGAACATATTTACAGTTAAGCTAAACATAGTAATGTAATGAGACACAATGTAATTTGGACAACATCATGTAACTAGTCTGGTAAAGAAGTAAAAGCCATAGACTTTATTGTTTAGGTCATTATGGGGATATACATTTCATCTACATTTAGAAAGACATTTGATGACAGTTGGTGGGAATTCTGTATTCATTTTTTCAGTGGGATAATATCTAAGCACTGACTGGTAGAAGCAGTATCACCAGGAAGCCATTCACTTTGTTAGTATTGTGATTTTGGTTGTTTTTGAATCCATAAGATTAGTGTGTTTCTTTACCAGAAACATTAGTAGTTCAAATCATATTTTTAGATTTTTAATGGGATCTCAGGGATTTCATTTAAAAATAAATACAGATGCTTGTCAGAAATTCAGAGCTATTGAAATATGTTATTTAGTTTACCTAAAGATGTTGGGGTTCTTATTTAGTGGGCACAGTCCAAGATTCTGAAGCAGCACAATTAATTTAGAAAACCTGTGCACACACACGTCTGTTGTTTTAAGACACCACACCAACAGGCTCCAAGTTGCCACGCACTGGTGGGTTAAACAGCCGAGGGCCCCAGAGCCCGGAGCGTAGGCTTGAGGGATTTGTATCAGATTTCTCCACACAGGTTGCTGACGCCGAAAGAGGGACCCGAGACGCAGGAGGCTGACTGTCAACCCCAGGCTCTCCGGCCCCGACCGAGTGACCCAGAGGACATCCCATGCCGTCCGCCTACAAGGAAAGGGGGACAACTGGTACCACGGGAGCCAGTGTGCGGCGGGGGAAAACACCTGCGAGGACCCTAGACGACATCAGGACAGATCTGGCTCTCGTCATGGAGGTCGACTCGGATGCTGTCATCAGCGGATTGGAGGAGAAGGACCTCGAGGACATCCATCATCCATCCAGCAGTCGTCCCGGGAGGCATCATCATCGGACCGGAGAAGGAAGATCGGGAGGACATCTATTCAGCATCGACTCGGAAGCCGCCGTCAGCGGATCAGAGGGGACAAAGACACGGCAAGCCAGGATGGCACAGGGGACTCCACTCTCCGCTGAAACAGGAGTGTGGGTTAAGTGCAACAAGACGGTGTATGGAGCCAGCCAGGCCTGCCAAGCTATGGGCAGCCTCTACCATGACAGCTGCTTCACCTGCAGCGCCTGTAGTAGGGAAGGCGTTCTACTATGACGCAGGAAGGGTTTTCTGTGAAGAGGACTTTCTGTACTCTGGGTTCCAGCAGTCTGCAGACAAGTGCAACGCAGGTGGACATCTAATCATGGACATGCAGGCCGGCGGGCCCTGGGGAAGTCGTACCGCCCCGGTTGCTTCCGCTGCGTCATCTGCAACGAGAGCCTGGACGGAGTGCCCTTCACTGTGGACACTGAGAATAAAAAGTATGGAGACTCAGCAGACAAGGATGCAGTTTTTTGCAAGTGCCTTGTATAAATTGCACTCTCTTTTTTAAGAGTGCAAAAGAGGGAATTGTAAGGAAATATTTGTATGTATTCATGCAAACTGTGAAGAAGCTTGAAAATGATTTGTGTAGAAAACTGGGCTGGTTTTGGGCCTGCTAACATGTGGTTTTTTGAGGACACAGGAAGAGGGGGAAGGTCAGGAGTTAACATACAGTCATCCCTGATGTGGGGTGTTGATGATAATTTGGGCAGCCAATCACTGGTCTGGAAGGGAGGCGCAGATAACTCCTCCTTGGGTCAGCGAGGGATATAGACAGAAACCCCGCTGTGTTCGGCCTCTTTCTCCTCTGGCTGGCTGGCTGGCTGGCTGGCTGGCTGGCTGGCTGGCTGGCTGGCTCACGTGAGTATCAGGTAAATGTGGGATCCCACAGAACTGTATGTAATTTGTACTGTATTGATTGTACTTGATTGTATTGCATTGTATATTACCATTAAAGTGGATTATTGTTTAACGGTTACTTGTATGCTGGGTTTCCTTCCTGTAAGATAATGGCTTGTGTAGGGACGCGAGGAGATTTGGAAATGCGGCCTAATTAACATTGAAATCTCCTAACAGTATCCATAGATCTCTTAATGTTGCTCTCAAAGTGCACCAGATTGATGCTTTTAACTTCAATATTTAAAAAAAATCTTCCCGGGGAGCATCCCCCCGGACCCCCCCTAGAGGAGGTGAGGTCCGCTCCCCACTCGTAAAAAAAAGCACTTTACCCCTGCCTATATGCCATGAGCTGATTATCGAGCATTCATTGTAACAGTCGCGGGTGTACTGTGTGTTTGCGTGTGGGGATTGCTTTTGTGCGTGCTCTATAGTGCCCGTAATAGTGTTCACTGAAGTCCAGCACCTCAGCACCCCCACTCAAAATACCTTCCCGCGCCTCTGCTTGGTAAGCACCATTTATCTGCTCCCTGGCTAGTGTCTGCTGACCCACGTGCTTGGGATCCAGCATGTTCGCCACCGCCTGGAAGGGCATTGCGCAAAAACTCCTGACACGGGTCTAATGACGCCATGACAGCTTTCAGTTTGGCACAGTGCAGCACAAACCCTGCAAGCAAAGCGCCAATTGGGTACCTCAACTGACTGAACATGTCATAACATTAGAGATAAAGGCATCTGCTCTTTTCATGTAATCAATATCATTCCCGATTAAGTAGAGGAGGTTTCTACTGCCCATTAAAATGTTATAGCTAGTACTCGGGACCTGATGGATGCATCTCTTTATAGAGGGTTTTGGCCATCCAGGAGGCTGTAAATATGTAAATCACACCAGTCAAGTCCGAGTTAATAGGCAGTGCCAAGGTTGCCCCATTAACAACATGGTTTCCTATTTTCATAGTCTGCCAGCACCTAAAGGTCTCTACTAATTTTATCTGCTCTCTCTAACATACCTGACCACCTGCTCAGCTCTCCTGCACAGAGCCTTGATTGATGGCATGGCAACGGCGTAATCAAAGAGCTGCTGGACACAACACGCTGGTCAGCTTACTTACTATTTGAGCCCCATGCTGCCAGATTTCCTGGGATGTCATCAGTGACAACATCAAAATATTTTGTGCTCCTACTTCATTTTAATATGTTTCAGTTCCTCAGCAATAAAAGTGCTCATGTGTGTCTGCTCCTTTGTCATTGTCTGTTTATAGAAGAGCGGCACAGGAGTTGCAACAACATAAATAATAGTGCCAGTTTGTTTTATGTCAGACCAGCCACTGCAGATGACAGTCTGCTTTCCCTATGGCCTCATGAACCGCTTTGTACTCTGTCATACTCACAGTCTAGAAGATGAGAGGACACAACGTCTCTGGTGGGCGGACAGTAAGCAGCCCGAGCACGCTGAAAAATCGTTTCCAATAAATATTGTCTGTGAGAGTGAGGGGTGACACAAAGTGGCATACACAGATCTTGCCAGGCACTCGTCAGCGTGCGCCTGGCAGCGCTGATCCACTGAATCAATGAGGAAACTGTCCCCCAGGAGCAGGCAGATGGTAGGAACGAGAAGGAGGGGACAGGGATGGAGCCCCTTGAATTTGTCCAAATGCATCTGCATGTTGGTGGCATTCTTCGAGTATGTCTTTAAACCCTCCCTTCGTTGATAGCCGGGGTGAAATGCTTCTGAACACCACACTGCATGCTTGGCATCGTCCTGTGTGGGAAAATTAAATAAAAGTTTAAAATGATCTATGTTGGGGAAGTGAAACTTTGTTTGTGTATTAAATGTCAGAGTAATCACACTGATGCTAATATGGTCCTACTTATTTGTTTATGTGCTAATTAGGATACAACTAAGGATTATTTTTCAAAGTCAGATCGTATGTTGTTTATTTTCTTGATTGGTTAATTATTCATTTAGTTAGCAAAATGTCAAAACAAAGTGACTAATTGCCTATCACTACCCTCTAAAAAAAAAACATGTTGTAGCCAAATACTAAAACATAAACAAATATATATGAATATTCAGTCTACTATCAAGAAAAGCAGGCAAGAAAGAAAGCAGCAAATCCCAACATTTAAAAGGTGGTAGGTTGTTCGGCTTGTTTCAGCTTGAAGTCGTTGCAACCATCAAATCAATTAATCTAATGTTCATTTGATTAACCAATAAATACATGTCAATACTATTAGAAAACGTGTGCATTAGAAATGATAAAGTCAAAATGAAATCGGGGCTAACTGAGCATCTCATCAGATGTAGTAACTGGATACATTTGCTTGTAATAAACAGGCTGACAAACATCATTGTTGACAGGTTACAAAGTCAAGACTCAATACTAAAGCTAAGAAACATAATTTGTGTCCCTTCTAATACAAACTTCAACTTATCCCAAGTTATCTTTCTATCAATCAAAAGATGGCGGCCAGTTCAAATAGTGATTTTCCCATCATCATGTTATAATGCTTTGCAACAATTCCAGGACGTTAAACTTTCTTGGAATACTCCAGCTAAAATCAAAGATGGATAATTAATGTCATATTGTGGTGGGAAATATGTTTTTTTCTGTCCTGCTAAAATGTGCCCACCCTTTATATTTATATTGGGACCCTTGTTGGCTAATAATTATATTATAATTACTCAATAGAGAGGCGAAGTCCTTCCCCTTCCGGTGGGACTCATGGGATCTTATTTCTGAAAAAGTTTGCATTGAAGTCAATGGGGAGAGAAAGATTATATTTCGATCCCATTTGAATTGTGCCATGAATTACACATATGATGTTCGTCAATCTTAAATAATAATTTCCATGTCAAAAAAGTCACAGTTTGTCGTAAAACTGTTGAAATATAAGACTATGAAAAATACGCAACTAGAAAGACTACAAATCCCAGAATCCCGGTCCCGCATGCTGGCTCTTACGGAACCGACTAACTCTCCTTGTGTGTATGTACAGCTCTCAACATGCCCAGACTTTGAGTGATTTTCACCTCTTTTAATACTTTTCGCCTCATTCTGAAAGAAAGAAGTGAAATGTGGCAACGTGACGCAACGTGACGGTGTTTTGCGAGACGGGAGATGTAGGTCATTGAGCGGTTCACACAAAAAAGTGTTACTTCACAGTTTTACGAGACATCTTTATTTTTTTGACTTGTAAAATTATTATGTAGTTTCCATAGTTTCCCCACAGCAGCAGACGCACATTTATGACGTCCGCTGGTGCATCATAAACACGTCGGATAAATCCTTTTGAATTCTTCCTATCCACTATCCTTGACCCTGTGACGTTTCACTCAGAGGTCAAGGAATAGGAGATAGGGTTAGAATTTAGGAGCTGATTTTTGGATTATTGGAACGCAACCCAGGCCTCAGGTCCTTTCATCAGACGGGAAGCGAAAGAACGAGCAAGACCCATTGCTGGTATGATAACAACCTGGTACTAAGCACACAGGCATCTTGTTAACGTTATCGTATCTTAGCTATCTCTTATTTGGTGGAGGAAAACATTTGTGACATCAGTTATGACATGACTGGGATTTGTAGTCTTTCTAGTTGCGTATTTTTCATAGTCTATATTTCAACAGTTTTACAAAAAACTGTGACTTTTTTGACATGGAGATGATTTTTTTAAATTGACAAACATCATATCGTGGCACAATTCAAACGGGATCGAAGATACGTTTTCTCTCTCCATTGACTTCAATACATAATTTTTCAGAAATAAGGTCCGGGCGGAAGTAGATGGGCGTGACTTCGCCAAATGTTTGAACAAATTCTGTTAAATGGCAGGTGACTGCAGATGGAGCCACAACATGAGAAGTGAAAGGTAAACACTATTCGATACAACATAACAAAGCACTGAATGGGGACAATAAGTAAGCTTTGCAGGAATGAAATATGCTCTGAATGAGGCTACTCCTAGCTTTTGGTTAGAGCAGGCTAACAGTAGACTTTTATTTTCTCAGTGAGGTCAAGTGTTGTGTTACATTTTGATTTTCCTCAGCAGTAAAACTCTGGTCACAGTCTCCATTCTCAAATGTACTACTATTCTTTGCCCTACCATCTCTTCCCCTGTTTTCCTTTGGTGATAACCCTGAATTTAATTTGGCCCCATGGTAAATAACATGATTAAGTGAATATTTAATATATTACATTAACCTTTTTATTACCGTTAAGCTTTAGATACCGACTACTGAATGATTGACTACATGGCTTTGTCATTGCATGCCAACATTGTTTAGTAACTAGACCCTTTTCACATCTTGACATGTACAAAGGAAAAGCACAGGTGTAATTGATAGCTTTAATTGCAGCTGTTTTTCAGGGTTGCTATTTAGCTTCTTAGCTTGTCTGGCTAGCTTGGATTGTCTTGCTATACAATAGTATCACCTTTGAAAAGCTGTTGGAGGATATTTACAGCTTGGTTTTAATTTGTCATACCTTCTACCATTTTGTTGTTGTTGTTACGATACCGTTTTTTACATAGGCTGGTCTACTGATGTTGGAATTTGGTGATAATTATAACAAAGTGTCAAGGTGCAAGAAACATAAGCTCTCAGATAATTAGACAAGAAACACTCCAAACTATCCAAACTATTTATGTTGGAGGTAAAACTAAAATTGAGACAAAATGTAGGTTGTAATGCCTATTTTGCATACAAAATCCTTGAGCACACATAATACATTATATATAAAAGCACACATCCGATACAGCTAGCTAGCTCCTAATTAGCCTTGGCCTATTAGTGCAATAGGTCAAAGTTGAATCAGGAGGTCAGTCTGTAAATTGTAATCTTCCTTACAATGGAAAGTTTAGGTAACAATTTGACTAAGGCTGTAACTAAAAATAGCTTTCATTATTGATTAATCTACCAAATACGTTCTTGATAAGGCCAATAGTTTTCATCGGTTAAAGGTAAGAAACTCATTAACATATCACATTTTCCTGAGCCTGAGGTGTTGTTTTAAAAAGGTTTTTGTGTGTTGATCAACAGTCCAATTCAATGTAATGTAAAGATGCACATTTTAACATTTGAGAACTAAAAGCATCACATTTATTGAATACCTTTTCAAAATATTTGCAAATGATCTGTAGATTTGACTAATAATGACTTCACTCATTGTTTCAGCACATACATATTGCATTTTTACCATTTTGAACAAACCTTACATTTAAAAAATATGTTTGATAACTGATATGGAACAAAACCTGAAAACAGAAACATGTGTATATCCCTGTAAAAAGTATGTATACTGTAGTGTTGTTGTTTGTCCTAGAATAACTGATTTCATTTTCTTGTCCCTTTTTCTTTTTTTGAACCAAATTCACCAAAACAGATCCCTACTGCTGGTTTAGGTCTGTATGGTTTTGTGTTGTTAATAGCCAACTGATTTGCTCCAACACTGAATGACAGTGACTTATCTGTAGCTCAGGGTCAACTTACAGTGCCATGTGTCTGTCATTAGAGACGTTTCTGGAGTTATCTACGTGTCCAGATTTTTGTGGAGCGGTGAGTGCAGCCAAAGTAAACTAACTCTATCTAATTTGGGGGCAATCCGAGCTGGTAATGTTAGGTTGTATCATGGCACACTTCAGATGGAGAATATTCACTTTGACACACTGCAGGGAGATGGAGACAGAAACAGGACACCGTGCTATTATTTCCTTGTCTCTCAGGGTTGGATTAAGTCGCCCAGCCCTTTTGGAGAATCAGTATTTGAGCCAAAAAATTGAAGTCAGACCACAGGTACACCAGAAAAGAGGAAGCAGGATGATGTAATGACACGGCAGTAATGATGTTGTTTTTCTGGTTAGTTGGCGGGTTTGGCTGCTTTTAAGCCTTCTCCAGCTCATGGGAAATGTTTCACCATTTATTCAAAGATATACTCTTTTCATACTTAAATGACTTGATAGGAAAATTCCACCGGGGACAGAAGGAACAACACAATCCAGATGTCTTGCAGGAATAGTTTGATTTAAGTCACAGAAAAGCACTTTTAAAGTATGATAAATGTTTTTTTTTCCGTCGTTTCGTTCCACATTTAGCTGTCCCCCAAGCTAAGGCTTCCTCTCTAATCCTATTAATGTGGAACTGTAACAGGATGACATACAAAAAGCATTTCATGCTGGCATCTTGTTTTAACTGTCACTATTGCACACAAGTCCTTTTTGTGTGGAAAATAGAGTGATACTAACTGCCAACACTGTAATCATGACATGTAGGCCAGTTATCTGTCAGTTGTTGTGAACAATTTGGCGAAAAGATTAAAGTTATTGTTTAAGATCCAAGAAAAGCTTTTATGTGATCTCTGTAAAATGACCTTCTCTTTATATCGCTTTCTCAGAGTTGGGCTTACCGCTCATCGCCAGCATTGCAACTCACTTTATGATCCTTTCACATTTAAATTCACTTCTTTAACATGAAACAGTGCCATATACTCCTTTATGTAGGAAGGCATTAGGCCACTCAATAGAGAATAATTAAATGGTATCATTGTATTCCACTTTAGTGGCTGATCTCTGCTCTTGAGCTTAAAGCTCAAATGACATCATGGGACTCTGTTAGAAATTACTTGATTTATATCAGAGCTTTGGTACTTTTAAAGGGACTGAAAATAGCTTTAGTGAGGGTTTGAGAGCAGTTTACGGGACAACATTGCTGTCTGTATTTGTAGACCGTATGCTCTGCTCTCAGAAAATGTAGTTTGTTGTTGTGAGGGTTTAGCTTTCATTTGTTCTTTCTGTCTGTGGTTGACACTTTCTGAATATAAGAAGTGTTCCCATATTGTCTTAAAGCCTGTCTTCAAACAGCAAGAGTTTTTTAATAGATGTTTGGGTTGATTGTTTGTGCTCAGCTCTGCTTCTTTTCTCTTTTCTTGTACTTTTTGTTAGCAAAGCTCTCCTGTTGCTTCTCAGCTTCCATTCTCAGCATGTTTGTTATCTCAGAAATACTGTCAGATATTCATTTGATTTATCTCTCCATGATAAGGCTATACGTATTACTGAGTATACTTGATTGCAGCGTTATAAAAACATTTCCATGTATAATTTATTGAAATCCATTCATGACTGACTTCAGATTAATCTCGTAAACACCTCCACATTCCAGTTCAATTAAAAAGCCAAACATTGCTGTCATGGTTCTCTAGCAGCTGTGCAAAGCAGGACAGATGCATCGCACAGCCTCCAACAGTAAGCAGTTGGGATCCATCCACGTCAATTATAATCCACCACAACAGTTGACCAAGTGTGATTCATTGTGGCTTGATTCAGTAATAATCTTATTAGCAATCATCAGTCCAATCTTAGATAAATATCACAGTGGTGTTTCCTTCAATCTTAAATAATGTATCTGCCCCTGTGTGCTCTACCTTTACCTCCCAGCAGAGGCCACTGTGGCCAAGCGGCGTCACAGGACCTTTGACATCAGTACAAGTCTATCTCTCTTTCTCTCTCACTCTCACCTCTGCTTGTTGCCAATTGGCTAAAACCCCAATCACTCAAAAGCCTTAAAAGCAGCAACAATTTGGTCAATGTTGTTTGTTGTCTGCCAAATGTTGGTTTCAAGTTCACAGTCATATTTGAGGCTGTAGAGGAAGTATTCCCTGCGCATTTGTTTGACACGTCATCATGATCTTTGAAACATTTCCCCGCTCCTACATGAGATAGTTTTGCATCTGCGACTGTAGCGACGACTGAAAATCACAATTACACAGACAGCTGCACAAATGAGTCATATCAAATTAGGCGATCAGCAGTTCTTGTCCTGCCTACAATGGACAGTCACAAGTGCATTTTAAAGGCCAGGAAAATTGCTTTTACAACAATTGTAAATAAGTGTGGGAACATCTCAAACTCATGACAACACATGCAAAACAAAAAAAGGAAATGGCTCTCTTAGCATAAAGGAGCACGGGTCACAAGTAGATCCTCATGATGGATAGACACTTAATGTGATAGATACCTAACTAAAGAGCTCTTTATCAGTCTGTCTGTAGGGTAAGCAACACCTGATGCAGACCAAGATTTGAACCTATAGATGCAGTAATGTTGGGTTTGTCAATATGTGCTTGACAATAATGGCACTGTTAGCTCTGATCGCATGCTTCACTATTCATTAAAGTGATTGTATTTTCTAGACTAGAAGAAGTGCAGTACACACTGTGTGTATTTCTATTTTTTCTATGGTTAAAGTATTCACACATGTTCAAGCCTGTCTCAAGATATTATTCAAGTGCCCCTTTTGACATTCCAAACAGTTTAAAGTTGTTATAATCATTTTCTCTTTTTCATGCAGTGGCTTTTAATGGGGTTCTTAATGATGGGCTTTTAATGTTAATATTGTAGAACAACTATAGTCAAAATCTAGATGATCTAAAGCAAAATTAAGGCTTTGTTCTATTAGTTAGAAAGGTCAAATTGGTATCTGTTTTGTTCAGGGTTATGTTTGTATAATTATGTTTTAATTAAACAAACTGTTATTTGGGAAGCGGTAGAGCATGTGACAGTTTTTTTTATTCATTCTATATGGGTCAGTTAAGTTCAACAACAAAGTTAAATCCATTCTAATTATACTCTTGTGTACTATTTGGACCGGGGCGGACTTTCCTTTCCAAAAACGTTTCCACAAGCACATAAAAGTCTTAAAAAAACATTGACCTTTACTACAGCATTAAGACTGCTGGCCATAGTCATTTTCATGAGGTGCCTTAATGTATTGCTAGTTGTTATTTGTTTGTATTCGTTTGTACTTGTGTAGAATAACCAAGGGGCTATTCTTGCAACACAACGGTACCTGTGTTATTTGATAAAGCCACCCTTTATATCATCTTCTGTTGCTGCTGGTTGAATGATACTGTGTGTACACGGGCTCTAGGCATGCGTTTGCTCACACTTACCACAATAATCTCTTTCTTCCTCTCTCTGTCCTTGTATATGTTTGACTTAACTGTGTGATGAGGCTGAGGTGAGCAACAACAATAATAACCACATGCCTGTAAACAGTCATTTCCACAGGTACAGTAGCTCGCCGCTCACTGAGCATCTATAGGAACAAGATGGATATATCGAGCCACAGAGGCTGAGAGGCAGTGTGTCTTATCTCCCCTCTGAACACAACTAATGTCCCATAAGGAAGCAGGTGTGTGAGGGGAGGCGGATCGCGAGTGAAAAAGATAGGCTAGGTAAAGCTTAATGGCTCAGATGCTGGCTGGGAAATCAATCTCCCTCCGAGCCTTTCTCCTTCACTTGTTTCCAATCCCTATTTGTGTTTCCTGCATGAAAACGACAAGCTTGGTCTCCTCAATGAGTCACAGCCTTCGCTCCATTCAACCAATAAACAGCCTGGCAAATATCACAACCATTTGTCTTGGATTTTTACGCCTGTTTGTTTTGTGTTTTTTTTTTATTTGATGCAGGGAGAAAACACTACAGACTTAGATGCTCTATCTCATAATAACCTGCAGATGCACTGAAATGGAGCGACATTAATGATCAAAGCGAGTTCACGCACTCTTTGGAGATAAACACAGACGCCTTTGTTTACTCCAGCAGGCAGAGGCTAAACATTTGCTGAGATCAGGGGGGTATACTACAAAGCAGGATTTTCGCTTAGCCGGCTAAATTCAGAGAAAACTCCGGCTTTCCGGTCCTACGAAGCTGGTTCTCTTTTTAGCAGGCTAGATCTCCATGGTAACTTATGCTTAGCGGCTAACCTGGGGGGTATAGCTGGATTTTCGTTTAGCAAGATAACTTCTGGGATTTCCGGTACTACGAAGCTGGTTCACTTTTTAGCGGGCTAGATCTCCATGGTGACTTATCCTGGAACCTAGTCTGTGCTCCGAAGCAGGATATGTTCCAGGATAAGAGATCAACTCAGCGAAAGCACCACGCCTGCTGACCAATCAGAGCTCAGTGTGCGGAGGAAATACAGTTTAAACTGCGGTTGCAGGAAAGACGGCCGGCCAAAATCACCGACTGTGTGAACGTGAAAATGAATAGAATATCACCTCCCATCTTCAGAGCAATCGGACTATTATAACTATCATTATACTATTATGTTAAGAAAGCTTAATTAAATATCTGCCACAACATAAGTAACCAGATCAAAGTAACATTACGTAAGGCAAGGCAAGTTTATTTATATAGCACCTTTCAACACAAGGAAATTCAAAGTGCTTTACAAAAAAAAAGACATTAAGAAAATGGCATTTAAAATCAGTCATTAAAAGAAACATTAAAAGATAAAAGTTACAGTGTAGTTTAAGATGTGAATAGTTCAATTAAAAGCAGCGGCAAAAAGAAAAGTCTTTAGTCTGTATTGAAAAGTAGTCAGAGTTGCAGCGGACCGGCAGGTTTCTGGGAGTTTGTTCCAGATATTTGGAGCATAATAACTGAACGCTGCTTTACCATGTTTAGTTCTGACTGGGGACAGAAAGCTGACCAGTCCCTGAAGACCTGAGAGATCTGGATGATTCATAATTTAGCAGTAGGTCAGAAATGTATTTTGGGCCTAAACCATTCAAAGCTTTATAAACCAGCAGCAGTATTTTGAAATCTATTCTTTGACACACAGGAAGCCAGTGTAAAGACTTCAAAACAGGAGTGATGTGTGATATACTTTCTTAGAGTTAGTGAGGACTCGAGCAGCGGCGTTCTGAATCAGCTGCAGCTTTCTAATATATTTTTTAGTGAGACCTGCAAAGACACCATTACAGTAGTCCAGTCTACTGAAGATAAAAGCATGGACAAGTTTTTCCAAATCCTGCTGTGACATTAGTCTTTTAATCCTAGATATGTTCTTTAGGTGATAGTAGGCTGATTTAGTAACTGTTTTAATGTGACTGTTGAAACTCAGGTCAGAGTCCATGACTACACCTAGATTTCTGGCTTTATCTGTTGTTTTGAACATTGCAGGCTGAAGCTCAGCGCTAACTTTTATACGTTCTGCCTTGGCTCCAAAAACCATTACCTCAGTTTTATTTTTGTTTAATTTGAGAAAGTTCTGACACATCCAGTCATTGATTTGTTCAATGCACTTACACAGTGTTTGAATTGGAGCATAGTCTCCTGGTGAAATTGTTACGTAAATGTGTGTGTCATCCGCATAGCTATGGTAACTTATTTTATAGTTTTTCATTATCTGAGCCAGTAGTAGCATGTAGATGTTAAAGAGAAGAGGCCCCAAGATGGAGCCTTGAGGTACCCCACATGTCATATTTGTCAACTCAGATGTGTATTTACCTATAGAAACAAAGTTTTTTCTGTTCTTTAAGTAGGATTCAAACCAATTTAGAACTGTTTCCGAAAGTCGCACCCAGTTTTCTAGTCGGTCGAGTAATATGTTGTGGTCAACAGTGTCAAACGCAGCACTGAGATCTAATAATACTAACACTGAAGTTCTGCCACTGTCTGTGTTTAAGTGGATGTCATTGAAGACCTTTACCAGAGCAGTCTCAGTGCTGTGGTTTGGACGAAAGCCTGACTGGAACACATCGAAACAACTATTTAAATGCAAGAAATTACTCAACTGTTGAAAAACAACTTTTTCAATGATTTTACCTAGAAATGGGAGGTTTGATATGGGCCTGTAATTGTTCATTACTGAAGCATCTAGATTATTCTTTTTTAAGAGTGGTTTAATGACTGCAGTTTTCAGGGCCTGTGGAAAAACACCTGAGTGAAGAGATTTGTTTACTATATGAAGTAGATCTGAGTCCATGCAATGAAAAACATCTTTGAAAAATCCTGTTGGAATAATATCAAGGCAGCAGGAGGAGGATTTCAGAAGTTGAATAATGTCCTCTAGGTTTTTATCATTAATCTGATGGAATTGCATCATGGTGTTTGAATTGATATTAGGTGGACATAGGGACAACACATTTGCTGTACCTGATGCAGAGGCACTGACTGCTTGTCTGATTTTCTGAATGTTGTCAGTGAAGAAGGAGGCAAAATCATTGCATGCCCTGGTGGATAGAAATTCAGAGGCTACTGACAGTGGGGGGTTAGTTAGTCTGTCGACGGTAGCAAACAAGGCACGTGCGTTGTTTTTGTTTTTGCTAATGATGTCAGAGAAGAAAGACTGTCGTGCGTTTTTCAATTCCAAATTATAAAGGCCAAGTCTCTCTTTATAGATTTCAAAGTGAACCTGGAGATATGCTTTTCGCCACCTATGTTCAGCTTTTCGACACTCTTTTTTCTGCTCTCACGGTCATGGCCTTTCTCCATGGAGATATTTTCTTCCCAGTCACTTCCTTTACCTTAGTTGGAGCAATGGCATCTATAACATTTTGAATTAAAATGATCTACTAGCCCATTTACTGAGATGTTAGCAGGGGCAGGTGTGGAAGAAAAATTCTGAGTAAACATTTCCCTAGTATATTCAGTTAAATATCGCTTTGTGGTTACCTCTTTTTGAACATTCTTGTGAACAGAAATAGAGCTCTCAAAGAAAACACAGGAATGGTCAGATAGTGCAACATCAGTCCCCACAACCTTAGAGATATTCAGACCCTTTGAGATAATTAAGTCCAGAGTGTGCCCCTTATTGTGCGTGGGCTCCGTCACATGCTGAGTCAGTCCATAGTTATCAAGAACACAAAACAGTTCTTTAGCCCCTCTGTTCTGGGGGTTGTCAACATGGATGTTAAAATCACCGACAATGACTAGAAAGTTAATACACACTATAGACAGCAGTTCAGTAAAGTCATCAAAAAAGCTTGCACAGTATTTGGGTGGTCTATAGATATTTAGGAACAGAGCTCGAGAGGAGCATTTCAGCTGAAGGGCCACATATTCAAAAGAAGCAAAGTTCCCATAAGATGTCTTCCTGCATTGAATGGAATCATTGAACAAAATAGCAACTCCACCTCCCTTCTTTTGCATTCTTTCCTGACTCATAAAACTAAAGTTGGGAGGGGTTGATTCGATAAGAACAGCTAAACTGTTATTTTGTTCAATCCAAGTTTCCGTTAAAAACATAAAATCAAGATTGTGCTCAGTGATAAAATCATTGATTAAAAAAAAAAATTCCTGGCAAAGACCTGACATTTAATAAAGCTAATTTAAGTTTGTTAGACACACTATCAGTAAGATGTTTTGTGACAAGCTGTGGCTGACATGGAATCACTGCTAAATTTGATAAACTCACACAAACGTTTGAGCACTTCCTGTTTCTAAGCTGATTCACCGCTCTTAATCTATTACCTATCAACATAGATATCGGCAAAGCTACTGGCAGGCAGGGCCCTGACATGTCCTGGAAAGAGTTTAGAGTGCCATTACGCCCTTGAGCCTGGACCCAGCACATATCAGTAAGAGTTTGTTGCATTTTGTACACACACATTCTTATCGGGCTTCGGAGACTGCAGATGCTTTCTTGATGAAGACGGGGGAGATGGTGCACGTCTCTGCTGTGATTTTGGTGGGCGTCGTTGAGGAGCGGGGGTAACGGACATGCTGCCAGCCCTGCGTATCGCCTTAGTTTGGTTATTGAACTCCAGGAAGGAATCGGTGCCAACCCTCTGTATCTCCTTCATGTGTTCAACAATCTCCAGGAAGGTGGGCGAGGGTGAAAGGGTGAACGGAGTATTCTCAAAGGCGTTGACAGGGGGGGTGACGGGCAGTGGAGACTCCTCCGTGTGTCTCATAGGTCTCCCATAATCAGAACATTCCTCAGGCGAGTGCAGTGATACTTCTTCAGGGTTTTCTGCGTGATGTGTTGTGTCTTTCTCCTGTTTTGATTCCTCTTGCCGCTTGTCCTTGGCAGAGGGAACAGATTGATGACGCAGGCAGTTGAATATGTTAGAGATAAACAATTTCACTCCTGACTTGTTCAGGCAAACTCCATTTGCCTTGAAAAGATGTCTGCGATCCCATAAAAAGTTAAGTAGCCTACAGTCCGCAGCACTGTGAGTGCAGACGTCGATGTGTCCCATTATCATTCATATCACATCATATCACATGCATCATAATGTCCTTATCTGAGTCAGCCGAGCCATATCTGGCTGTGCAACACTCACAGTGTCACATACTGTATGCAGAAGTATTATTTTAAGCAACACATTAAGTTGACGAAGCACTCGAGTCAAATGTAATTAAAGTCAGATCCACTCGTGGCAGTGATATCATAAACCTGTTAATGTACGCATTCAAACACTTTTTCTTTTACCAGCTGTATTCACCTTGCAGGTGCAGCTACTGTATGTGGCTTTTATCCTGGATAAAGTGTTTAAGTCATGGATCTTTAAAGTTTAACTTCTTCATATGTCTAATATTATAGTGGACTTTTCATTCAGGAAGTATGATGCTGCGCTGTCAGTATGCTTCTCCATGTTTGTGATTGGTCGAATGCTCCAAATACCACCCCTTTCATGTGAACGCGCACCTAACTAGATAGGACATGGCTGGCTTGAGCGATCCACTTGATAACCAGCGTCGTAGTATTGTTTAGCGAGAGCGCGTATGTTTTGGATTAGGCCAACCGGCTAACTCAAACATATCCAGGTTAGGTTGAACCAGCTTCGTAGTACAGGCCCCTGGACTGTTGAAGAAAAGAGCGTTTTATTGAGTATATGAAATGTACAAGACCACTCCTAAATGGAGTGGGCTGGGAGCAGCAGCTGGCTTTGTTACACCCAGCAAAGTCAGACGGGATACAATTTGTCTTATTGAGAGGAATTAAATAACAAGGGAGCTTAAACAGTCAAGAAATACAAAATAATTTACTGCAAAAAAACAATGTAATTGCACAGTGTTCTCACAGAATCGTTTTTACAACCGCAGATGCATATAATGTCGGTATAGGAGTTAACACACACAAGAATCGTTCCTTGTTCTTAATAATGTGTATAATATGTAATACAATGTTGTAAACAAGGTGTACGACATGAAAGTCAAGTGCCTTCATCAGAGAGAATGTATTCAAGGCTCCATTATGATGATGAAATTGGTATGAAATAAAAAAAGGTTTGCACAAAGGGGAACAGTTTGCTCTGCCAATGTTAAATAGTCAAAGATCCGATAATCCTGTTTTTCTTTCCGCTGCTTCTCATAGTGAAAATATCACTCCCTTTACCAAATGTCATGACCCAAGCTCAACTCTCTAATCATGAAGCATGGGGCCAGCTATGGAACCTATCTGCTGTCATAGTGGCTGACACAAACACATGCTGATAAAAACTTCCCCAAAAAGATAGACAAACTCTATCTTGACATAAACGAAAGCAACAAAGCTTTCCCAGTCACAGGTTTTCTTTGGTTGCAAGAATAAAGAGAGAAAAACAAGAAAGTAAAATCAATGACCGCAACAGACACATTCTTGAAGTGTCAAGGGTTAAGAGGAGACCTTTGGGTTGAGTGCACGTGCTTCCAATTAGCCCTCAAATAGGCAAGAGGAAACAGTTGATTTAGGAATATTACTAAAGAATGACTTTAATTAGCTGAGAGACTGAGGGGCCCTGCATGCGGGCACCACTGTCGGCACCAAACAAGGCCAGACAGCATTAATCAGCAGCAGCAAGCTCGTTGGAAACAAGACCTCTAGGGCTGACATTTGTTTATCATCGCCCTCCTGATAAATCCTATTCTTTGACAACAAGTTGAAGGAAGAATGATGAAGGTAAAGCAGATGGAAGAGGCGGTGTTGAGTGAACAGAACAAAGGTTCAGCCCCGCTCGTTGCTTTTTACTCTGCAGCAGATTGTCCCTTCCAATGAGCACAGTTGGATTGTGACTGCTGCCACTATTAAAGGTGGGGTAGGTAAGTTTGAGAAACCGGCTCGAGCTACACTTTTTGTTATATTCCATGGAATGCTCTTAACATCCCGATAGCAATGAATATCTTTGACAAAAGATCTTTGACAAAAGATCCATAAAAAAATGTCATCTGTGGAAGCCGTAGTACTGTAAAAAGCACGACCAATCATTTTAGCCGGCCCGGCTAAAATAACTGGATGGCCTACCTGCCTGTCAGCCTTCCATCTGTGCACAAACTTATCTCGTGCCCTCATTGGTCATGTGCGCGTTTGTGTGTGTTGGAGGAGGGGCTCTGTAAGGAAGTGGCAGATTTGTCCCGGCTGTGTATTTTCAAATTCTAGCGCACTCCAGCTGGTTTCTCCGAAATGACCTACTCCACCTTTAAACCATGCGCTCATTTGAAAGGCAAATTCTGCAGAATCGAATGTCAATATATTGCTCCATGCAAAGCCTCGTGTTATTAGGTCGCGAAGGCTTTGACTCCCTCGCTCTGAATATTTTCACATGAAGTGTCGTGTTGATAATGTTGGGTAAACTAGGCTCTCAGATTTTGAGTTTCTCAGAAACTGAATCTATTTGCCTATTAGAATAATAATGGGGTTAGCAATGGTGTCAGACAAGGTGGAATTATGTCCCCAGTTCTTTTTAACCTTTATATTGATGATCTGTCCAAGCGACTGAGAGCCTGTAATACTGGATGCATGGTTGGTAGTACTCTAGTGAACCATATTATGTATGCAGATTATCTTGTTGTGCTGAGTCCATCTAGCGCTGGTCTTCAGCAGCTTCTTGCTGTGTGCTCTGTGTGGGGTGTGGAGCATGACATCAAATACAACGCCAGTAAGAGTGCTGTCATGATCTTTAGAACCAAAGAAGATAAATGTCTTACATTTCCTGATTTTAAATTGTCTGATATTAATCTTAGTGTCTGTAATAAGTTAAAATATCTTGGACACTTTATTACAGAACAAATGACAGATGATGAAGATATTTATAGGCAATGCCGCATGATGTATGCACAAGCAAGCATTCTCCTACGTAAGTTTGGTGCATGTACAGATGGAGTGGAGATGTCTCTGTTCAGAGCATGTTGCACACCGCTCTAAACGGCACATTTGTGGTCAAACTACAGAAAAGCAAGTTTACGGAAACTTCAAGTAGCTTATAAAGATGCCATGAGAATATTGCTGAAGAGACCTCGATGGTCTAGTGCAAGTGAAATGTTTGTGGCTGCAGGAGTCAATACTCTACAAGCTGTTTTAAGAAATCTTATGTATAAATGTATTTGCCGGCTTAATGACTCTGATAATGAAATCCTCTTGGCCTTATCGAACATAAGGTTTAGTACTACACGCTACCAATCGCAGCTGTGGAGACATTGGTATAGTTGTCTCTTTGTAGGACACTGATTTAAATTATTCTTAAACTATGAATTATTTTTATGCTATGTATGTAATTTATTATATCTAATGCCTTGTCTTTTATCTATGTAATGTCTTGTCTTCTATCTGGACCCTGAGTCTGTAATAAAGTTTTCATTCATTCAAAAACATTTTTTTTTTTTAATGTTTTGCTATTGAACTTATTGTTTTGAGACGTAAACTAGATTATATAAAGTAAGTAAGTTTAAAATGGTTATTAATCCGTCTTTACCGTCACTCCTTTTACCTACCTTACTTAAATGAATGAGATTCTATGCGGTTTCAGTTGCTTTTGTAGAAACATACTGGCTATTATTGGGTTCTTCTATTGGTTCAATGCAGGAAACTTTGATTTCACATGCAAAGCATATAAACAAACTGGTTCTACAACTTTGATTTGGCAAATTATGTATCAGCTTCTTAAATCTAAGGATTTGTTGTTTTCCTCTTATATTTCAGTTAAAATGAACTGAATCTCTTTGCATATTGGACTATTGGTTGGACAAACAAGCCAGGTAAAAGTGCCGCTGTGGGCTCTAAATTATTATTTGCACTATTTTAAGTTTTGTTATAGGAGAGATAGCTACAGATTTCACTCTATAATATCGAATATTTAAAAAATACATCTTCAACCAACTAACCAAATACAAGAGTAAAATGCTTGATTTGTATGGTGAATCTAATAGTATAATATTCTAATATATTTGTTATGTCTTTACTCAAATCATTATACAACGCAGGACTTATAATCATGTATTTTTTTAGCTTGGTATTAGTGTATTTACTTACTTACACTTAAGTAAAGGTTCTTCCTCCAACACTAAGATCTCAGTCACAAATCAACTCTGCCATCCATATATAAAGCGCTTCACTGACTTTCTTCTCGCCCTCCTGCAGATGTAATGCTAATCATGACTTTATCAATTCAGCTTTTTAATATGCACTGTGGCAGAAGCTCCCAGAGGAGTGGTTTGCTTTCAAACAAGCCATCTGAAACTAACTTCCATGACATTTATATTCAGGCGCCGATGTAACCAGGTAAAGATCTACCTGAGATGACTCAGTGTAATTATGTAGCAATTATCCAGCCAGTGGAAGAGGCGGCACATTAAAACCATTATGAGGTTTTGGCAGCTTCTCTTAATTGATTGATGCACACCAACTAGCAGGAGATTACCATGATGCTGTGTGCTCACGTGAAAATAAAACGCTCTAGGCCACACACCGCACTTTAGAGAGCCGCTGGCATGAACATTTCCAAGTAGCTTGGATTGTTAATGTATCCATGAATGTTCGAATACTATCATCATGACTGTGTGTGGGTGTGTATGCAGGTGTGTCTTTGTGAATATGCTTGTCCTTAATGTAAAGTGAGCACAGAGAGTCCTGTCTGAACATATTTTGTCTTTGCTTGATTCATACTATGACTATTTTATAAAGACATGCAATGTTCTTTGCATTACTTTAAGAGGTTTTGTCTCGGAATACTGATTGAAGTGAGCAAGGAGTAAATGATTACAGAGGCGCATCAAACGTAGTTAAAATTGATGATCACATGCATAAAACAGGACATGACATGAAGAAATTGCTTGAGAAGGTCCACTCCTGATGCTGAGTGTGTCATTTCCCTTACGAGAGAATAAAATATGATCGTTTAAAATGTTATCAAATCTGACAAAAGGTCACAAGACTGTTTAAACCTTCGGAGGCCCTGTTGTTTCAGCTCTTCAGGTCATCAGGCTCCCCTACAGCTGACGGTTCAGCTGAAGTGCATGTGGTCAATCAGGTCAAAGTATCTTGTAATACTGTGGCATTCTGCCGTCAAAGGAATAGTTCAAATGTTGGGAAACAGTTTTTGCTTTTTTTACCGAAAGTGGGATGACAACATTTACACCACTCGTCTGCTTTATATGAAGTGACAGGCGATGCTTAGATTACCTACGCCTATCTATACAAATAACGTCAAAAACAAAAGATAATGTTTCATAGGGGAAAAATGAAACATTATGCCCCACAATGTGCCCCTGCTACTACACTAACCCTATCTTGCTTTCAGTCAAACGGACACAAGAGATGTATCTAAAATCTTAAACAATTCCTTTAAAGGCCCAGGATAACATTTTATAGCATTGCAAATACACTGTATGTTTGCTGTCCTCAAAATGAAAAACCAGTAGGTCTCATAAATATTTATAGCCCATCAGGACAGAGTTAGATACATTGGTGTACAGTTAGGAGCCATATCCCGTCTATTCATGTGCACTTTGTCCTACATATTTGTATATTCCTCAGAAGACGCAGCTACTCGGAGCTCAACTGCTTCCATATGTGGAATGCCAGAGATAATCTGTCGCTTTGGATCTCAATGAGAGCACGGTGTCTCGCAGAAGCTGGAGATCCGGCTCCCAGATTGTAGACATCCTACACGTGCATATGGTAAGAACAAATGCATACACGGAGGCACACACGCACACACACATGTACAGTACATACACTCAGCCCTTAAGTCCCCAAACTCGGTTAATAAGTGAAAGCTATCAACTTACTTTAACTTAATTAGGGTTTACCAAAAGAGGAACCATGGATATTTACATTATCACAGGGTCCTATCAAGGTCTAAATTATAGAAAGGAACTACACCAAATATTTTTTGATCAAATGCGAACACAAGTAGGGACTGGCTCCAACTCACAGAAACACACACACACAGAAACACACACACACACACACACACACACACACACACACACACACACACACACACACACACACACACACACACACACACACACCAAATTCAACATGTCATTCGTTCACAACCAAACAAATGACTTCCTCATGTTTTTCTTTAATAGCGAAAAAGTCAGAACATCTCCAAACACTGTCATGATGGTAAACAAGTGTTCCTTTTCCCAGCTATTTTATGCTTTGATTACTATTTATTCATTTCAGTCTAAAGCTTTTGAAGTGTCGATGGCTAACAGATGCTAAGGGAAGGACGGGGAAAGATAGGGAAGCTCTGAAAACTGGATGCCATTTGAACACTGCCTGTTCAATGTGCATCATCAACACACACACATTACAAACATGTCTCTATGAGCGATGTGTTGGCCAGTTCTATTTGCCAATAAAGCAAACATCGAGAATGCAAAGGGACACAGAGGAAGGATTTTTGGTTGTTTAATATTGACATACTTTTTTACTTCATCTGAGGGGAAATATTTAGAGTAGCGTTTCATTACAGTTCCAGGGCCTGCCATGTCTCCCATAGCCTACATAAACATCCAGTACTGTAAGTCGGGTGCCAGCCATCACAGCAACCCAAAATGTGTATGGCAACATAACAGAGCAGAGGCCGAGCACTCTGGCATCTCGTCATCCAATCACAGTAACGGTTTCCAGACTGGAAAAAGTGTCCGACACAATAATCGTAGTTTAGAGAAAAGCAATTTAGCAGCAAACTGAGCAAGAATTTAAGAAAAACGGTCATTTGCAAACTTAAGCGAGTAGAGAATTAATGTCATTACTGTGTTTCTGCCCGCAAAAACAAAAGCTTGGCTTTGTCTGAAGGATGTTTCATGTTCAAATTTCCCCTGGCTCCAGAGCACTCATTACAGTGTTTGGCAGCAGCCGGACTTTTGGACGAATGTTAGAGCAAGATCTAAAGATGGGAATACCACTCATCCCAAAAAGCTGAGCTGGAAACGTCCTAAAGTAGCTTCTTTAAAAAAAGCTGAGCCTGAAAATATATCTACGGCCTGGACCAGCTGTATACCTTCGAGGCTGCACGGGACGTTTGTTATTGAAGGGTTCTCTTGTGGTAGAGATGGCAACGTGTCAATAGGACACCAGATTGCAGACCATAAAGCATAATAATCTCACATTTCTCAAAACACTCTGCTTCTGCTTGAGGGGAAATGGGAGCGTTTAGAGACGGACGAGGGGGGAACACATATTCTGTTGGATGTTGGATTCCAGACCTCATGGCTCATTGTTGTCTCTGCTAGAAAGCATAGCAAGATTTGGGGCCCTGTTGCATAGTTACCTCCAAAAGACCAATGCCAAATAGTTGGTGGGAAAGTGTCCAGAACCAGAGTAGATGAGGTCTGACGTACAGTAAAAATGGCTTCCTCTACATTTTCCTGTAGTTTACATGGTAGTTTTGACATGGCTCTTAGCAACTGACCCTCACCCTTCTTATTTGCCGTTGCTACGCCTTTAAAGCTTTCTCTTCTCCCATGGCATACTGTATGTTTTAAACAGTGGCAGATTAAACATTTACATTTTCACTTCTTGCATCTTCATTAACAGTCTTCTCGACAGATGGAAACACAAGTGGCTTTGCATCTGATCATTGCATTAGCATATTTGATCAGCTATAGATAGCTATTTAACCTCGATTTAACACTTTATTTTGCTGACATGTTAACTGTTTCAAGGTTAAACCTGGGTCTTGGCTATACACTTGATGACTATATACATTATATTGTGCTAAAAGATCTCAACTAAAACTACATGATGCCCGAGACTGAATATCGCCACAGCTGGTGCATAGACGCTGAACCCATTAACCAGCCTTGTAGTTTCCTTTAAGATACTTAGTCCTAGTATTATAAGTGATGATAAACAAGACATACATTAATTAATTATATCATTACCCTGCTTTGTTTCTCAACTTCATTGTAAGTTTTCACTTTTAAAATAAGTCGTACAGGGAAAAGACGATATATTAGACTTTATGATATATTCACACTTTACACCATCTCTGGAAACGCATAAACTCAATATTGTCTTTCCTGCATTCATTCCCTGTTTTTACCTCCTTTCACCTTACCTATCCCTGCTGCAATATATTTCAAGCCGTCTTGTAGTTCTTCATCTTTCCTCCCACTCTCCATGCCTCCTCTCTTAGAAGCCTTATCCTTAATCATCCCTGCACTCTCACTTTATTTTCCTCTTTTCTGGCTCCTGCCCTATATATTTCTTGCTCCCTCAACCCGTTTTACATTCATGCTATCATGTCTAGTCTGGTCTCATTTGATTACTTGCTCTCCTCCCTCTCCTCCTTCCCTCTCCTCTCACAGAGATGTGAAGAGCACTGCCCCAGGTTCTGGCCTTAGAACAAGCGGCTGCCTTGTGAGGCTCTGTTTGCTTTGCGAGGTGTTTTCTCACATAGCAGCGTTTCACCGCCTTGCCTGGCAGATCACACCTCTGTGTGTGTGTGCGTGTGTTTGGGAATACTACTCGAAGTACTCCAAGCTTGTGAATTCATCTATAGTTTGTGCACATTCTTAACTGCCTCAGCGTGTGTGTGAGCATTTGTTTACCGTACTGAGTTGTGTATGTTTCGAATGAGAGCTGCCCCTCGGGCGGTGCGTACCTAAAGCCTGGCTCACCGGGTAACTAATGAACCGAGGCATGCCTACCTTCCTGTTTTCTTAATCAACAAACATTTAAGGGAAATCAGCAGGTCTTTACAAGGCTTCATTAGAAAGACTGAGAGGAAAAACACCATCTACCTCAAGTGCTCTCAAAGGAATACTAGGACAAGTTGCTAGGGGAGAATGTGCTGCAAAAAGTGATCATATCTCATGCTCTCCAAAATTGGCTTTTGCGCTAAAGAAAGAAAGATTACAATTCTTATTTTCCATTGTAAATGAGTTAAGCTACAGATAATAAATAAATAATTCAAGGAGAGCTCCATTGAATAGATGGGCTGCCACGTTTGGTCCTGCTGGAATAGTTGATAAAGCTATGATTTAACATTCGAAAATGAAAGAAATTCTCGCTGACCTCACATGTAGGAATTCAGTGAAGTCAGAAAAGTGTGGTTTTCACTCCGAGGTACAGCATGACCCCTGCTGTTCATGTTGAGGTGACCATTAATGATGTGGATTAGCACCATGATATGGTATTAAAGAATGTTCTTTGGTTGTTCTGTTTTCATGTTGTTTAATACACTTATTTTCACAACAAAGCGCTGCAAGTCGAACAGACTTCTGTTAGCCACTGCTCATTAGACATTGCTGAACTCGGGTGTTATTCTTGTTTTGATCATTGAACTCATGGATAATGGTTAAGCCATGGTGTGTTGGGATTGAGCCATGGTGTGTTGGGATTGAAAAACACATTAAAGACCTTTTATTCTTTCTTAGAGCCAGTTATAAGACATATTTGGTTTATTTAAACGTTTGGTCGGAGACACCTCTATTATTGATTTTGCTCTTTTTGCCAACCCCTGTCCGGTTGAAGGTCATGCTGCTTATTGATTTTGCCATAAAATGTTGCCACAGGGTATTGAACAGTGACTCAGATGAAGACATACTGTGCTAATTATTATAAAATAGAATGTTGTACTGTAAACTACTGACCTCATCTTTGCTCTGGAATAAAGATACAGTGTTGAAGAAAACAGAGAGGAGGACATTGCCTAATATTTGGCAGCCAAAATGAATTCTTGAAGAAACTTTGATTTTATTTCCATGGCTATATTGGGAATGACGAATCGAAAAATTCAGATAATTCTTGAAGTATTGAATTAAATTGAGGATGTGTTTAACAACATCAAAATATCCATTTAAAAAAAGAAAAAAACTATTCTCAAGCTCCCTATAGCTTATCGGGGTATCTGATGTCACATGTATCCATTATGTCTTAAGATTGTACTTGTATTTCTATTTAGACTTGTAAATAAAAAATGCGCAGTATACTTTACGGTAGTACTTGTAACACAACACCTTTGTGGCCGCTAAAAATGGCTGTCGAATCACAGACATTATTCATCGGTCTGGGCTGAACATACCAGAGACCCTAAGTGAGACAGTCATGTTAACAAACATAATACTGTATATGTCTCATTGAGCAAAAAAAATAACACATGACATCATTCCCAAGTCAGGACTCAGAGCCAAGGAGGCCTGTATCTTACAAAATAGCATTCCTGTATTAAGTTTGTTTATCACACCTGACCTGAGCGATCGAGAGCGCTGGCCTCTCCTGAGAGGTCTGAGCCTGGCCATGCATTCAGCGATGTTAGCATTCCCAGACTCCACTCAATCTCAGGACGTTTAGCACAACATGACCTGAGGGATGGGATTTCCCCAAGATGATTTTCGAAGCAGCAGAAGAAAAGTATATGTAAAAAGGCTTTTGCTCATCTCCATAAATGTTAAATACCTCTTATGTCAACACAATCCACTTTAAGAAGTCTCAATTCGATTTTTTTTTTGTGGTAATCTTTCATAATTTTTGCATTTTAAGAGATCAAAATGTTTGTTCATCCCTGCACCCAAAACGTGTTCCCCCTTTGACAATCCAACAAGTGCTCCTCCGATGTTATCACTGTAGCGATAGTGTCACGATTCTTATGTCATGTCACGGTTTTAGTTTTGTGTCTGGTAATGGGTTTTGTTTTGCTGTTCTTTTCTCCCTGTGTTTTCCTCCCTGTCGTTAGTTTCCCTGGTGTGTCTGATTGTCTAATTGTGTTCACCTGTTGCCCTTGTGTTTCTGCCTCCCCTGCCCGGCTGTTTCTCGTCTCGTGATTACCCCTCCCTCTATTTAGTCTCTTCCTGTGTTCGGTGTCGGTTCATTGTTTGTCTTTCCCTTCATGTCACGCTCCATGTTTGTCCTTGAAGTTTTGGTCCTGGATTATTTACTCGTGCTCCCCTGTTTTGGTAATGCTAAGTTTGTCTCTTGTTTTCTGTTGTCATCGGCTTTTTTTGTAAATTAAAGTTCGCTTTTTGTTAATACTGCATTTGGGTCCTACCTTTTCCACACATCCTGACAGATAGAGTTCATTGAAAAAGATCAAATCACAGACACTCTCAGCACCTCATCATCACAACCTCCCTCTCTCCTCTTTCATCGCCACAAAGAATGGCTAGTTTGAACCGGACAAAGAGTACAAATCTGAGACTGGAACACACAACGCATTGCATGTTTTTGAGTGTATCCCGATACCAGCTCATGCTGAGTTGAAGGTTAAAACGGATGGGCTTATGCAATGTGGAGTACAGAAAACATTGACTGCAAACATTGACTGCTGCTCAAAGTCTGAGTACCAGCACTGTTGGTCATATTGCAAAAGGTTTGCATCATATATTAACCTTGTGTTTTGTCGATTTTGGCTTCACTTCCTCACTGAGAAGCCAGATAAAAAGGCTCTGACAGAAGATGGAAATCCATTAAATCTAACCATGTTTTACAGCTGTCAATCCAAAAAGTAAATGCCTAGTTTATAGCAGACTTTTGAAAATAAGTTTTTAAGCAAGTTTCCATTGGAGAGGAGACACGGGAGTCTTTACAGAAACATCTCCAGCAGCCTTCTGATCCTGGCTGTGATCAACACATACACTAGATGTGATAGCTACAGGTTGAGGCAACACATGTTCCCGTTTTAGAAACTCCTGCCCACACATTTTCCTTCACTCCTGTCTCACACTCTTTCTTTCTGTCTGTCTGCTCTCTCCTTCAAGCCTCTCCCTCTCTTGAACACACACATATATATACACAGGACTTTTCATGTACTCAACTCCCCTTCCCAGCAGAGTGAAGCAGCTTTGCTTTTATGAGATACCAGAGTTGGGGCTTGCAGCAGGATGACTGACTGACTTGTAGAGGGGACAGAGGAACCACTTTGTACCCGCCACCGAGGGCTGAATCCCTTTTAAAATATTCATTCATAAACTCCACAGCAAACACTGGACCCATAGGAAAAGCACTGAGCTGATGCATCCAGAGAGGAAAACAAAAATATAGGGTAAACAGGACAGAAATTCATCAAAATATATATGTGCTGCTAAATATACTAGATGTATTCATTGTGTTTTTAGGGAAATTGTTTGGATAACAAGTCAGTCGAAATGTATTCCCAACTCAGTATTTCTACTACCGAAGGAAAAGGAATTGCATAAATTCATAATTTTTTTGTGTACAGTTTTTAATTATTAAAACTAGTGGTTTGTCCAAATGGATTGCACCATTAAAAGTCGGGAAAAATGTTAGCGACTAAAGACCCGGGAAATGTCTGCAGTGCTTTCAAATCCAAAATAATCAACTAAATAGGAGGTCACTATAGCCTAACTTCCAAAATGTTAAGTTTCAGGGGGGGATATGAAAAAAAGAACTACAAACTTTTATTTGCAAAGAGAAACATTTTGTTATTTAGTAATATTATCTAGTCTAATTACAAGAACATGAAGATGGAATGAAGGTACAAATAAAGAAGGCTTTCAATGCTCGGTGAGATGTACAGTGTCTAAATTGTTTAAAGTTAAACGTAATTAAACTCCATGACATTTATGAGAGGGACTGCTCGAAAGTAGGATATTTGGGATATCCGTCGTAGTCAGGGTTTACGATCAGTTTTTGGGTGATTTGTACTGAGGAACAAGTATCACATCACCGACGGGTGTTTTGGTAACACGGGGTGTTCAGGTAACACTTAAAGACTTTGTTATGGAACGCAAAGCAGAGTAGGGGGCTAGTACACCCTCCTGAGGGTCCGATTGTGGATGTCATGCGAGCATAACATGGTGAAAACAATCAGTCTAAATTAATGTTCGGATTTCCAAAGGGAGGTTCTGTGAATAAATTAAAAATCAAGAACCGAAAGAATTGAACTATTCATATCTTAGACTGCACTGTAACTTTTATCTTTTAATGTTTATCTTTTCTTTTTAATGACTGATTTTAAATGCCATTTTCTTAATGTCTTTCATTTTTTGTTTTTCTTTTAATGTTTCTTTTATTATCTTTTACTATTTTTAAATGCCTTTGTCTGAATGTCTTTCATTTTTGTAAAGCACCTTGAATGGTGCTGAAAGGTGCTATATAAATAAACTTGCCTTGCCTTGCCTAGTCTAGAGTACAGTATCATCAAGTGTCTAACATATCCCTATGAGCCCTTTTACTACTTATTCTCAACGGGTCATTAATTAGCAAGCTTTTAAATGTTTTGTCAATTGAGCCCATTAGCTTTGCAACACTTTTACCTGGCAGTGAAATTGTGGAAGCAAATGTTCCTAGGAAATAGTTTTCTTGGTGCAACTACAACATACAGCATTATGTTTGTTACCTATGTACAGAGCTAGGTTTCCCCCCTGTTTACATTTGTATGCTAAACTATAAGCTACTGGCTCAAATGTAGGGTTTACTTTACCCATAATTAAGATTAGTCCTTAGATGATATCAGAGAGATTCCTTTTTATGCACCTATGTATTGTGTACGTGCAGTCAATGTAGCTTCACTGTAGTACATGTAGTCACTGTAGACTAAAGCGTTAAGAAGAGAAAAGTAAAAGAAACAACAAAAACAAACCCACTCTTTTTTACTCTCCGCCAGCTTCTGTGACATCTCGAATGTCCCCCAAACTATCTTCACGGCTGTGCAAGTGTAATGCCTCAGTAGGATCTCTTCACAGGAAATATTTCGATTTCTGTACTGAGCAGTGTTGGGTGTAACGCGTTACAAAAGTAACGGAGTTACAGTAATATATTACTTTTTGCTGTAACGAAGTAATGTAACGCATTACTAATGAAATGTGGGTAATATATTACCCGTTACAATGCTCAGTAACGCAGTTACAACACATTTTAACCCAAAATTATATGGTGTTTTGTTTTGTAACAATGTACTAACATAGCGAGACATTCCGACACTAGACAAATTGTGCGGGTAGATTAGTAAACCTGGTGTTTACTCTTCAGGCTTCGCGCCGGGATCTTCGGGGCAGTTGAATGTTCAAAAAAGAGAACGGAGCGAAAAATACCAACAACAAATTGTGTCAGTGACACACATTTGTGGATAATCATTTATACGAAAATGGTTAAAGCAACCATCACTAAACGCCAGCACCACTGCATCTACTGCAGACCGTAGCAACAGGTCAGATGGGAACATCACGTTACCCTCCGCTGTGGACACTAGCTGACTCCCGCCTGACTCGCCGCCCTCAACCCCGGAGCAGCACTCTTCATCGCCCGAAACACCGCCGCCCCCAGCCAGGATACCACGGCAACATAGAGCCTGCCCAGGTAGATCTAAACAAGTACCCGCCTGTACAGTGGGGTTAGGCGGTCATTTTGCAGCTCGTGGTATACAAATAGACAATGGCTAGAATATGTGAAAATAGTGCCATATTCTGCCATGCCTGTAGAAATGTTGGGTCAAAAATAATGCACACAATAGCACAGATGCCTTCACCACGAATGGCTACAAAAAGATCTCATATCCCAAGCTTATCAACGAGCTAATGTTGCAGCTGAAATGATCTCCAGGTCACAAAGTCAACCTGATGATGTGATACCAGTTCTCAAGCACAGTAAATGTTCTCTTCCCAGAGTATATGATGGGACCAAGGTGATGTTTAGTAGGCTACATGGTTTTAATAATACTTTTGCTTTTCAATGTTTGCCATTTCAAACCATGAGCTGGTTCAAATAATATTTGCCTTGATTTACAATATGTTCTCATTTGTTTTATCAGTAGGCTACAGCTTTGAAGCTTTTGTGCTTTTCTTTGTCATAGTCCATTTTGGACTATATGAAATATTTCAGGATTGCACTTTTAACTCACTTGAAATGTTCTCACTTGCTTGGTTTCAAAACATAACAAAGGCCATAATCTGTTCATTGGGACCATCAATGCTATTTCTCATTGCTGTTGCCGGCCACTATTGCTCATGTAAACCTACTACTGCTGCGCCCCCTGTAACCTCAGAGGCACCCTGAGTCATTTTGTTCTGGAGCCGGGCCTGCACACGGCCACATGCTAAACACACTACAGAGCCCATTCCGTGTCCTGTTAGTGTTTACTTACTTAATACAAGTTGTCAGTAGCCTTAAGGGCCTACACAGTTGTTATGCTATACCACATTGCCCTTCACTGGATGTATAATGAGCTGCACTAAACTACATTTCAGCATTTAAAATACCTAGCCATTCTTTTGCGGTTATTTTGGTGAAAGTAACTAAAAAGTAACTAAAGTAGTGTAACTCATTACATTTCAGAGACAGTAATTTTGTAATGTAACTTATTACTTTCAAAAGAGAGTAATAAGTAATATGTAATATATTACTTTTTGGAAGTAACTTGCCCAACACTGGTACTGAGTGTCACAACTAATAGACATGACAGATTTATGAGCATGAGAGCAGGCCAAAGACAGAGAAAAGAAAGGAGGAAATGGGGAGGAAATCAGGAGTGATTGTAATTAAAGCAAGGCCTAAGATGAAAGGAAGTAATGCATGAGTGAGGGGAGCACAGTAGGGTGGGCACTGAACCTGACTTTTAAAGCGCATAAATTCAAGTGTGCAATTCATTAATTGTGCATGTGATGGAGACTTGTTTAGAAGTAAATGGTAAACTTTTATTGTCGTGTAAAAGAAGAGAAAAGAAAAAAAAGTGGGATGCACCCTATTTAAAATCATAATTTCTGTATTTCCTTACATTTCCGTGTTCTTGAAAGCACCTTGGCCTATTTTTTTTATCCATGGCGTCAACAGAGTTTGTCACGGCAGGGGCACCGAACATACAGGCTGCCAAAACATCCCATTCTGGATGGGGTATTAGATGGACTCCCCCCTCTCTGCACCCCTTACTCACCCCCCCCCCCCCCTCCCTCCTGCAGACATCACAAATCACTCTGCGAGGCTGACCTGCTGATGAACCACTCGCTTTTAAAAAAAGTCATTTGAATAGTTAAAGCAGGGGCCACACACACATACGTGCTAGCACTTCTGTGAAATCTGAAGTTTAATATTTTATACGTTTTTACAGGTACTTAAATGGAATCAATTTAAAGGGAAAATCTGGCAACAGAGACACAAATATAGCGTGCAATGCCATTTAGTTCACATTTCAATCAAACAGTATCTTTTCACGCTTTTTTATGAAGGCAATGTCTTGTAAAATGCTACATTATATCAGTTATCATTTTCCTGTGACTAAATAATAATTTTTGCCAGTCAGGAGGGACTTGAGAAGTTCAGGTGGGTCAGCATCAGGTCTAAACAGAGAGCAGAGGAGTTACAAACAAAAGGTAAAAAAAAGACACGGACAGAGAAAGAAACATCCACAGAGACCAAGTGAGGAAAAGAGAAGGAATAGAAAACCAGAGGAGTGAAATAGCAGACATAAGTGTCCTGGGGCGAGGCCTGCAGGAAATGAAGTCAACGGTCTTAGAGAAATGAGAATGGGAAAAGCAGCTGTGGGGCCGCCGTCTTCTGCTCCCCCAACCTGCAAGGCCTCTGAGGGCCAACTCCACTCACACCGCATGGGTAATGAGTCAAACCAGAACATTCTACTATAGTTGATGACGGAGTGAAACTAAATGCTGATTAGAGTGTGATTCAGGCTCTCCTTGTGCTACAAGTGCTACAAACTGCTATGGAAAGTCAACCATGTTAAGGACTGCAAGGTGCTCATTGTGATGTTTTCTATCAAACTATGGGAATGATTTTAAAATAGAGCCTTTAAGGAATTTGAACAAGATGTATACATGTGGAACACATAGATTTGCACACACTTCTGGGTGGGATAATTGGATTATTAGACTTAGTAGCTGTAAATCCCTGTTTAGGAGTTTTAATGTATCACACTGGAGGCAAACACTTCAGCAAAGTTCAAATGTTGTACAACTAGATTAAAGTCAAGTAGTTTGTCTCTTGGTGTAAATCAGTTTCTTCTCAAAGTGTGGTCCGCGGACCACTGGTGGTATTGGTAACATTTCACATTTGAAATTAATTAATCAATTTAAGTTTTCCGCACTCTCGCGGGAATATCTCCGCAATGGAGCAAGGTCAAGTTTCACTTTCGATTGCATGATATAGCCCAGCGCAACACCTTCATCACACATGTTGGCACTTGTTTGTACCAATTTCAGGCGATTTGTAATCTGTTCTAGAAAAACTATGTGTTTTTTTATATTTGTGGAGTTAGGTGGTCCGCGAGTGTTTTTTTATTGGTTAAGTGGTCCTTGGTATGAGAAAGTTTGAGAAACACTGGTGTAAATCAAGCAGATTTAGTTTTGCAACATTCTCTGCCCTTGATTAAAAATGTCCAAAGAGGATTAAAAACACTGTTTGTAGCATAAAGTTAAGGGTCTTTTTGGTCGAGGATGAGCACACACAGATGGTGCTGGAACAGAGGGAGGACTGATTAATAATGAATCTACCTTGGCCACAACAGAGAAGATGCAAACATGGCCCTGGGAGGAGAGCCACTTCAAACTCTGGCAGAGAAAGGAGAAACACGGGCAAATATGCCATCATTCAGCATGCTCACTGGACCTTGTGCACAATGTATCCTTAAGTGATGGACCAGTGAAAGAGAGCTATTTAAGGCTGTACAGAAAGCATGCTTAAAGTGAGTGAGTGGCTGGGTGGATGAGTGGTATATGTGCGTGGGTGTATATGCATGTGTGTTTTTGTGAGAGAAATTGAGAAATAATCAACCCAATGGGAACATACGTAACAGAGCAAGGTTGTGTTTTAATTATGCTTCCTCTGAGTTGCTTCCAACTTGATTGAGAGGCTGTAAATGAGAGAATATGTTCAATGTCACTTTAGATTTTCTGATATGATACAATTACATTTGTACCTTTTTATATTCCGTACAATACTTTACATAATATCAAATGTTTAATATTAGTTAAAATAATACAACACTTTTACTATGTGCTGCTGTGAAGTTATGTTATAATATAAATCTATTCATCAGAAGAGTAAATTAATACCCAGTGAAGAAATACTCGTTTACAATCAAAGGTCCGCATTTTAAACCTAATTTACTAGACTAATAGTAAAATAAATATTATAATATTGGAATATTATAATGGATGCATATATATGTTTATTGCAGCTGGCATATGACCTTTATACTGCTGGATAGAAAAACCTAGTATTATGATAAAACATCTATTTGTTGATTCTTTATAGTATTAAAAGTCACAAATGTTAATCAAACAAATGTCCCAGAGTAACTGTTATTTTGTATATATTGATTGTTGTGTTTTTATTAAGGTCTTAATGTGTTTACATGTAAAAATGTGTCTTTGATTCTGTGTATATATATACATATTTGCACACATATTTTTACATACATTTGTTTTATATTCGGGATTGTGGGAAACGGTATTTCGATCTCTGTCTGTACACACAAATTGGAAGATTGACAATAAAGTTGACTTTGACTTTGTAAAAAGTATAACATATCAATAGCATAATATTGATATAATCAGGTAAAGTATCGTATTTGTATTCAAGTTGCTCTCTTGTTGTTGTACGGTTATTTAGTCGTGAGTCCAGCAGGAAAAGAGGATAAGACTGAGTGTATCCATCGGTATCAATAAGCTGATTGGGTATTAAGCGTACATGACGGTGACAATCAATGTTAAATTAGAGCTGTAAAACTAAATCAAATAATGTCAAAACATTCTCTTATTTCAGCTCTCAAGTCCAAGTATTTGCTGCTTTTCTTGGCCCACAATATAACAATAGAATAAAATATAAGGTATTTTTGTTGCTATAGGTCAAGCGTTAAGGTCAAGAGTGCAGCCCTATAATAAATACTTGAATATGCCAAGGTTGGGTTCTATTTCACTTGTAGGGTAATGAAGCCACTGGTGCTTCATATTGTTCCTGTATCATTCATCTGACACCACAGTGTTCTACAGCCGAGCTGAGGTGATATCCTGCCTAAGAGACGGACACAATCTGCCGATCATGATGTGGCCCTGCCAGGTTAGGCTAGCAGCGGTGGGGAGTTGAGGGTGTTTTGTGTGTGTTTAAATGCGGGGTGCTTATACATGTGTGTTTATGTGGCGGCAGGGGCTTTCATATAACAGATTAAAATCAAAACAGAAAGACATTCAAAATGAAGCCGAGAGGATCAGTCTCCAGCGGGTGTTTGTGGTTTGATGGACTGTCAAAACACTTTGCGTGAGATTACCCACCTGTCACAGGAATCCTGTCATGGACGTTATACAACACTGATAACATAATAGGATTCCTGTTATGAGTTATAGCAATTCCCCCCCTCCAAAAAAAAACGTCACCATTATTTGACTGTGAGTGTCTTAAATGAGACAGCCCTTTCAGGACAAACAGCAGCTGAGTCTCTCTGCTTACCTGCTTGAATCCCAACAAATTGCAGTTTATTCATACTGATTTATAACACCTTTTCATCACTTATTATATCACCACAGCTCTCAAAATATAACTGCAGCTTTTTTTCCTCTCTCTCCTTCTTTCTTCTTCCTCTCCATCTGTTCACACCAGTGGCTTTGATCAAACGGAGGAAAAAGCTCTATGTCTCTATGTCTATGTCAGCCCAGCGTTGAAGATGCCAGGAGCCAGCATCTCTATTAAGATAGCGTGGCAAGCAACTGTCACTCATAATAGTTCTACATCCTAACATTGAAGGAGACATATGCCAAACTGACAGATGTAAACGTGGGAAATGTTGTGGGACTGAAAAATATGTAAACTGTTGTTCGTCGTCCCAAACAAACTAGAACACGTGGATTTTTATTTTCTGCTTTTCATTTAACATTCTTATTCCAATAATCTGATTTTACGGCAAAGTTCATTCAAGAATCTAAACATTAGAAGCAGCTATTATCAGTTCTTGTCCCATGTATCTCTGTTCTGTAGCTAGCAAAGCACTGATGTACCTATATTTACCTTTGGTTGCTTCATTGGGGTCCGTAGCAACAATTTTACCCCTTAACATAAAACTAAAAATCCAGCAATACTGCTCAGTGTAGTAAAAAGCTTATTTATTTGGATTGTTCATGCCATTGTCAATACCCTATCCACTAAATAAGGCAAGGTTCTGAGATGCCAGTCTTCTGTTACCTGGCATCTGCATTTCCTGCGGCTAGTATATTCCCAACGCACTCACATAGGAGCCTATTCAGGCTCCATGTCAACCCATGATCCCTATTGTGTTCTCTGAGGTTCCAATTGGCCTCAGCAGGTGCCTTCTATTTTCATTATTGCTCAGCATTTTAGATCCAGTGCCTCTAGCTTGTTAGTTGTTCAGCTTACCTTTCAATGATGTCCTTCCTACCTGAAAAGATGTGCTCACCACTTGGTTTCGGTCCTTATTACAGCTGCCCAGTAAGGTGTTTCTTCCAAGTATGATTATGGAAAACATTCTATATGGTGCCTACAATATTTGTCTGTAATTCTGACCATCTCAGTCTTTATTTACCAATGATTTATAAATGGAACCAGCGCTAACTTAATTGAGTTGACAAATTCACTTTGAATACATAATGTGATCTTGAATCAGTTGCTTTCATTTAAAGTATTTTGTAATCCACGGAGCACATTGGTCCTCATACAGTACTCCTGCTCGTCTGCAAGGTATCAGTAAGCAGGCAGGAAATTGGAAGCGACAGAAAGGTGTGTTTGAGTGGTTGCAGGACATTTTATCGATGTCAGACATGGAATAAATAGGGATGCAGACATATGCCCCTTGGGATCCATTTTTGGTGGTGTCGATTGAAGGAAGAGACACACGGCAGATCGATACACCAATACCGGAATATGTGTGTATGTGTGTAGTAAACGGAAACTCTTAAGCCTCTGAGCTCCCATGGGGTCTAAAGGATCAGACAAAGGAAACCAATGGGTACCCAGGACACACACACACACACACACACACACACACACACACACACACACACACACACACACACACACACACCTCTGTTCACTGGGTTGTGCAAGGGTGCTGGAGGCAGACATGATGTACGAGACATCCTCCTTTTCATGGTCATTGTACTGTGACAGCACATTCACACATGGACACACTGACAAACATATTGACTTGATCAATAGCCTAATCCTCTATCTAGACTTTGCTCCTGCAGCCATGACCAAAATCTGCGGTTTAATATAAAATATTGTCTGCTGGCTTTACAGCTGCACTATAATCAATAACTTCATATTAACAATGGATCACATGACATGTGGGGGCGCTATGTGCAACTCTGCCAACAACATGTCATTAATGAAGTCTCAAACTATTCTGTGTAGTCCTAGTAGCATGTTGTTAACAGGCATATGTTTTAAGTGAAAAACTTCAGTTGAGAGCACAGCTTAAAAGAAAGAGAATATTGGCTTTATAATGAATGAATATATGGTAATGAAACCCAATGTTGAGACATATTCTGACATGAGAGCTGTACCACACAGACTTAGTACACACCCTCAGAAGACCACCCTATATTATCTTAATTAAAAGACAAAAGCCTATTGATGCTTGAGGACAATACCCCTCCATGTGGTGAACTCGTAAACCAACCCCTGGCGGTGCAATAAGCCCACATCCCACATGTGGCATGAGGCGGCAGCGTCAGATCAAATGGGGATTCTCCCTATTGAAATTCATAGATTCAATATCTTCTTTTTTCTCCATGATGCACTAATACCAATACACTTTAATCAAAATACGATGCATTATGCCTCCCAGTGCGACATAAATAGAAGAAGAACAATCTGATAGAAAAAAGCTGTATTGTTGTGAGGCGGTAAATTGATGAGTCATGGGTCTGGGAGATTAGACAGGAGGTTCAGTGCTGCTCCAGAAGGGTTTATAGAGGATACATTATAGGTTATTGGTAAGAAACAAATTATCATGTGTAAAGCAAGACCTCTGCACTCTCCGTCATGACCCTTGGAGCTGTTCGAAGTGTCACCTTCCTGACAGCAGTCGCCCCTCCATGTGATTTACATCACTCACCAAAACATATTAGACGGCAAAGTTCAGTTGGCGAAATTCAATCCTGCAAATCAGCCCTCCTCCTCAGCTGCGCAGGGACACCGATATGCATGTCGGACACGTATACAAACATCCACGTATGCACACATGCATATGTACAAATTTCACTTTCCAATCCCACACAGAGCTTTCACACCGCTATTCATGGAAGTGTTAACGTCTCATATTCAGATTAGCGGTGCTGCTAAATTGTGCTACTTTATTAGCTTATTCTTGCTGGATGCACCTCTCTGTTTTTAGCAACCAGCAGCACACCAACGGTAGAACGACAGCCCGGAGACAAAATAATCCGCTGTTATTAATGAGGACACTTTTCACCTCACTTTCAAAGGTAAATATACCCTCTGAGTGTTAAGCCATATGGGCTTCTTCAGAGAACTCAGATCAAAGAGGATTCAGTGATTCGGTTTGACATCAGGACAGCCCTAAAATAACAGCAGAGAATAAACGCCAACAAATTGTACTTGGTTCAGTCTGCTTGCCACATTTCCCTTTGGCAGCTGCTAAACTATAACATTGTATTCATGGAGATGTAGGATTATTTAAGGCAAACAAACTACAGTTAATATCATCACATTGTTACTTTTAAGTCTTTCATTTTTCATGCAAGAACTGGAATAAATGGTTCTAAGACCATTTACTCAGGCAATCTGGTGGGTTCTTGAAATGTATTATGCATACTTTTATCATAATCAAGGACTGAGGATAATGGTTTATATTATCTCATGAGGAACCTTTTTAGGATACCTGTGGTAATCCAATGTTAAAATATTCTCTGGGAAATATGCTTTCTGACTTGAGGCCATGTGCTGTGAAAAACCGACACAATGTACTCTAACCTGTTGGTTTGTCCTGAGCTGACTGTCGTCTGTCTCATGGGAGAGGGCACCAACATGTTATATTGCGTGAGGCCCTGACTGCACACTTGGATGCATCTGTTTTTTAGACCCCAGTGTCTACAGAGTTTCAAATTCAGGTCTCTTTATTGTACCCAGTGTCTACAGAGTTTCAAATTCAGGTGTCTTTATTGTATATTGGATTTCTATGAAATATGTGAAATTGTAGGCACCACGGGTAAAATGATACAAGAACTGAAGCACAATAAAAAAGAGAAAAACATATTTTTGCCAGAAGTCATACAGTAAGTGGACATAACTGACAGTTGACAGTGGGACATAAAATGCCCCAGACTCTGCAAAGAAAGGTGAAAATGTCAGGCAGAACAAGGTGGTGTTTGTTATATATTCAGGACAAGTCACCCGATCTATTCTAACCATTTGCTTCACTGCACAAGGTAGTAGAAAAAAGCACATATCGATTAAGAGTTGTCATACTTGTATTCTCTGAGGCTACTTCAAATGTCCTGCTGTTTGTCGAGGGCAGCACCACATTTAGCAACCCTATTTTTCCTCTACTGAGTGCTATGGAGGAAGCAAACTGCTCCAAGCGCAATGCTCTATGAGATTGTGCTTTTCTGGGAAGAGCAAATATCATGTTTCAACAGAACACAAAGGCATGATTGAAAATATTTGATAGAATTGCTAATAAATTCCACTCCACTTATTCTTTTTGATGAAACTAGAACATTTGACATGTGAACTGCATTTAATAGCTGCAAAATGAAAACAATATGTAAAAATACAGTTTTGAGTTACCTCTAGTGATGTCAGCTCCTGACTGTATAAACTGAAGCAGAGAACACACAGTGGAGCTCCAGGCCATGGTGACATTTTCATGTGTGCCATGTGTAACATGGCACACATTGACCAGATCCATCTTTAAAGCAGCCCACCATCCCCACCAGCCCAAGGCTACATGGCTTCTCAACAATGAGACCTATTACAGCTGGGGACGGTAATAAAACCGTCATGGTTGTTAAATAGCTGGGGTAAGAGAGAATAAATGTTGGCTACAAATCTGGTAATGATGATGGTTTTCACTGTTTTTATTATGTGCTCCGATAACTCCTTGTAAATTGAATCAATTGAATTTGACAGTTGTGGACAATTACGTCAATGAGTGAAAATTCGGATGGAAAGATATGCAGACAAACGCTGTGAGGGGAGTTGGAGCCAGATCAGTGTGGTTCTAGGAACAGACGATAACAGGATTGTGTGTTAGGTCGCTTTGACATTTCAAATTGGAAAATGTAGATGGAGTTTAACTGCATTTTGATGCTTTGTGATGAACAGAGCAACACGACTTTAGGCTGGATATTTGTTCTATTAGTTGAGGAATGTGTTCTGCTTTTGAAACAGCCATGCCCTTTGCCAATTAGTACTTGAAATAGGTACATTTTCAGTGCCTTATCCAAACAACCCTAAACTGTTCCAAGAATAACCTATGAGTCTTCTTAACCTTTGCACCTTAATTGTTAAAGGGGCCCTATTATGGAAATGTTCAGGTTCATATATGTATCTTGTGCTTCTACTGTGACATGTTGCGTGCTTTAATGTTCAATAAAAAGTGTGGGACGTCTAACCAATAAGAGCCCAGTCTGCTTTTATTAGCCTATCACGTACAATCTGTTGGAACATTAGCCAATAGAAGTGCAAGTGTTACAAAATGATCTTCACTAAGTTACAGAAATAAAGTCCAATTGAGGCGTCTCAGGCAGGGGGGGAGTTTGTGAGAGGGAAACTCCCTCTGGAGGGAACTTGGGGATTTTAGCCTTTGCAGACCATTTCCATGCACAAAAGCTATATAATATATTACACTTACAGGAAAGAAAAAAAAACCAGTAACCATAATAGGGCCCCATTTTAAAGTTGTAGCTTCGTAGATCGTTTCAGCGTCTTCCAGCTCATTGTTTTGGTTTTACAGTTAGTTTTGGTTCACTCTCTCAGGTCTTGTAGCGACATCTTAAACTGTGTTGAGTGCACATTACCTGCTCAGAAGCATTTGGCTGCAGAGAGGCTACCAATGCTTTTGGTTTTCTTTTAGTCCTGTTTAGGATTTGTAAATCTTAGAAGCCGAAACTCCGACAGGATTTTACATCTCTGGAAAATGATCACAGCAGCAAATATTATATTTCCTATTTTAGATCAGTTAAACTGTTTAACAGTTAGAATTCTGCAGCGCCTTGCAGAATGACATCTTGTTGAGGGGGGATCTACTTTTTCAGCAAAAGCCCCGCTGGGTCATTGGACTGAGCTCATTTAAATACATTTCACGCAGCGTTAAGTCGGTCTGAAAGTGGCAGTCATGACAGCAACTGAGTAATGCATCGCAACGACAGACACGATCAAAATAAATAACACTCTTCCTGTTCTCCGTCTGTCTCATGATCAAGAATAAACTAAAATCCTCTCATTGCTGGTGATGACTAATAAATAATTAAACAAACAGCTGGTACCCACACAGAGTCAACCACGATGTCAAAGAGGTCAAAGTTCAAACCGGCTGAAGCCAAGAAGACACCCGGAGCCGGGGTCATCATTAGTCACAGCACAGGAAGGACTAATCCACATCAGCGAGCCATTTGTCGGTCTTTAAAGATGGGGCTATTGGAGGGAAAATGAGATAAAGGCATGTGTCAACACAATGATTTAATATGATGATAGATCAGTCAGCCACACAATGATATCATTCCTCTAGTGTATCCAGTGACAAAAAAGATACAATGTGTTCTTATGGCTTTTTTTTCAAAGAGTTAATCATTTGCTTGCATTGTAAAAGTCTCAGGAAGCTTTTGTAATCAGATGCCACTTCCATGTTGCAATGATTTGTAAGTTATTTTGGGGTGTTTTAGTTAAAAATACCATCTACTACAGATGGTACTACAGGCTCTCTTTTGCTGTCTGAAGATGTGCCACGGCAAATCCAATAACCTATTTGTTCCCAAGGCGCCACCCTGAGTTATGTTTATATCTTGAGTTGAAGTCATCCAGAGGTCGTGACCCCGGGCAGACGGCGGGTCACAGCCTTTCGTGACCTGTCTACATTTCCTCCATATACATGTTATTATTCAGGTATGCGGAGAGGAGACGGCGATCGGGTTACAGTGGTCTGCCCATTCATCAAGACGGGCAGCGAAGAGAGAGAGAGTGAGACAGCTATGGAGACAGAGAGACCGCGGGATGATAGATCAGGAGCTATCCATGAAAAACACAATGTTAAACACACAGAGGAGAAAGAGGGATACAAAAACAGGAGTTTCACTAGAAGTAGAAGGAAATGAGAAAGCGATGCGGTGAAAAAAACACGGGTACCCAGCAGAGAGCCTGTTGGACCTGAGACTTATTGGCACAAATCAGTGCCGTCAGCCTTCCACAAGACCTGCAAGCTAATTTATAGATCGGGTTGGGTTTTCCTTCCATGCCTGAAACCGCCGTCTATTATAAATTCCTTTGGGAAGCAAGCAGTTGTGACTGGAAAGTTATTAGCCCACTTTTTTACCATACAAGTTTCTGCCCTACATTGTTACAGAGTATTCCCATTGAAAAGGTTTTATATTCTTTAGTCCAAGCCACTATATATGTACAAGTGATAAAACCCATGAAATCATCATTTAAAGTGGTAGCTTATCTGTAATGCATATGAAATGCAATGACTTGAAGCAGTTTGTCTTCTTCTCCGACATTATTGCAGTGCCTTTGAAAAGCTCCCAAGCTGCATATTCAGTCGCACGTATATGATTATTCACGATCTGAACAATCGAACACTTTATGAATAATGCTGGCTATATAGAAAGCCTTTTCCTGACTCGTTGCCATTTGTCAGACCCCCGCAAACCCCTCTGCATAGTGTTCTCTCTCCGCCTGCCTGTAGGGCAGATCCAGGGGCCGGCTTCTACAGGAAGAGAACGGACAGATTTGATCACCGCTCACTGTCCTGGCTCAGTGCCCTAGCCCCAGGATGACTTCAGGGGCTGGAACTCAAAATCCCATAATAGAGACAGCGAGAGACAGCGAGAGACAAGGAGGGGAGGAGGGATTAATGTCAGGTGCGAGGTAAAGACAAAAGTGACGATGGATGACAAGGAATACAAATGGGGTAGGAAAGGCTTTAAACAAAAGGCTCTTAATGACACTTTTGACTGTAGCAGAAGTTTTAGTATTAAAGTATATTTTAAATGCAGAATTTTGGAGCACAGCAGCAGTTATGCTTAACTCTTTTTTGTGAAGGACTTTTGTGAAAAGTGAGAAAGCTTGAAAAAAGGAAATAACTTCTTCCTCTCCACTCAGCTTCCTCTATCTCTGCTTGGTAGCAACATGTAACAATTAACAATGCACCCATCTTTCTATTCTCAACCCTATATCTCTTAACCCCTCTGCAGTTCATCCAAAACAATTGGAGTGGGTGTACTTGAGTTTAGTTTCAGTCAAAATTACCTTTATGTTTTGGTTTTCTGAGGTGTTCCTCAAGCTATCACCATACTCGACTATAGTATGCTATGACCCTATCCTCAATGTTCTCTGAGCATTGCATTGTGGGGGAAAAGTGTGTCCAGTAACAACACATTTTTCTTTTTTTGTAACTTTTCGATAGTAAACTCACAGACTCCAAAGCTGCTTAGAATTGGTATGTAGTATTCTAGTGTAGTAATGGTGTGACTTCATTTGAACGTCGTCCATGTTATTCTGGATAATCCTCAAAACACATTCATTTTTATCGAACTTTTTATTTAGTAGAAAATAGTTCCAAGTAGTTTGGGTGAACCAACACTGGAGTTTAACCCTAACTTTCACGTACTGCACTAACAAATGCAAACAGAAACACGACATAAATACATGGCAAACTGTACTACAAAGATAAACACAGTCAACAAACTGGCATGCTAGTGGAGACAGAGTTGCAATGTTCTTTTTTCATTGCACAAAAAGGATTACCCTACTATTTTCTTTAGAATAATATAAAGCTTGATTTTCTTATTCAGGTGCTTAGCTCTGGGATGATAGTATTAGCTGTTTACACACCTGCTGTATGAATCCTATAGCAGCATACTTTGCAGTACCTCTGTGCACAAGCGTTTCTATAGTGATGAGCATGCAGCGCCAACTAATTATCCATTGGAGGAATTATGTTTCCCCTAATGAATGTTTTTGTGTGTGTGTGTAAGTGTGTGTGCGTGTGTGTGCTGTCTCTCTAGGTACACTCTCTCCAGCTAGTGGTCCCTTGCAGTCTCATTAAATGTGGTCTCTGGCATGGAGTGTATTACTGCACATTCTCAGGGTGTGGTGGTGCTGGCTTAAATTTCACATTTCTATCAGTGTGTGTGTGTGTGTGTGTGTGTGTGTGTGTGCGTGCGTGCGTGCGTGCGTGCGTGCGTGCGTGTTTGACTGCTTATAAGCCGTGGATGCCATTCTAGGCCGTGATTGATCCCATAATTGCCCACTCTTTGGCCTTTCACCAAACTCTGGTTTTAATAACATTCATTTGACTGTGTGCATCTACAAGAGTGTGTCCTGCGAAGTGTTTATACAGTGTAGAAGGCACAGGTCTTTAAATAAAAATGTACAGCACTGTAAAAGGAAGCCAGGACATTAAGGTCAAGCAATGCAGCCGCAATGAAATTGAAAAAGCAGCGGAGGTAATTTGAGACTGGAGGCTTTGTGAAATGTTGGCAAGTGGGGAATTATTTAATACAATCCTCTTCCTGCTTGTGATCTCAATGATTTCCACTTCTGTTATTTTCCCGCTTGTGTCTCTTAAAAAACCTTTCCCTCTTCTCTATCACTTTGTGTCCTCTCTTCATCTCTCTGTCTGGTGCACCTCAGTTGAAGTTTGTATTTTTCATGTGTCTGTGTGGAGACTGCCACTCCAGCGCTACTTGTTGGGAGCATCTTACAAAATGGAGACACAGCTGTGGGTGTCAAAGTTCTGTGATGTCTGAAGCAGCAGAGTATAAAGATCTCGGAGAGCAAGAAATAGTTTGGCCCGTGACAGTGACACACTCAGAAATACTCAGTTTAGATAGGACAAAGTGACAAAGTGCATCCTGCTGAAATCTGGGTTATGAGAAAGTCAAAAATGGGCTTTGAACTCTCCATTCAGTGTCTGCAAAAAGTTTGAAGCCTTTCAGTCACTTTAGTCTGCAGTCACGAAGGTTCATATTAGTGATATAACAGGCTGGTTGTGTGTGATTAAAGTACTACAGTAAACCTCCCTTCTTAAGTATCATTGTACAAGATGTTGACTCCCTGCCAGAGCCTTGAGCTGAAACCTCAAACAATTATATGAATAATGTGTTTTCTTTCACATACCACATAACCATTATGTTATTTTTGGAAGAGTTTAACATCAACTAATTAAAACCAGTGTACCATAGCACAACTTCAGAATACCTTACCAATGACCTAACCTTTGTAAAAGAAGAAAAAAATTAATCTAAACAAGCAGTGTATTTGAATGGCAGATTGGATCATTACATCTAAATATAGTCAAAGAAATGCCTCTAGCACCATGTCTAGCACAGGGGTGTCAAACTCAAATACACAGTGGGCCAAAATAAAATAAAAAGGGTACTAGTCGAGGGCCGGACTGGTTCAATGTTTATTGCAAAACGTATTGAAATGAACTTATTGCACATATTAAACCTGGAACTAACAAAGCTTAAATTATTGCCTATAAAAACAACATTAAACGTGAAATAATCAGTTGCATTCATTTGTTATGGCTCTATCTGCAGCTTTTCCGGAGTCATTTCTTTTGATTACATTTTTCCACAGGCCAACAACAGCTTCAAAAAAACAATTTCCCTCAAAGAAAAAAACAAACACGCCGTGTTGTCGCAAGAAAAAAAGTGCAAAAGGAAACATCCATTTAAACTCAGTGTGCTGCTCTGTGATGCTAGTTCAAGCCAGATACTTTGCATCTCATCTTGGGTGCAAGGTCATCAATGTTTGGGCTCAGGCTCTGAGCTGAGGAGACCCTCAGGATTGAGAGAAGATGTGCGTGCAATATATCGGCGGGACAGATCTAATAGTAATTAGAAATTATCCTGCGGGCCGAAATTAAATCCACTACGGGCTGGATTTGGCCCCCGGGCCTTGAGTTTGCCATGTGTGCTCTTGCATGTGCATGACAGAGATGTTCATTTGTAATAGAACACTGCATTGTGAATAGTGCAGATTTTTCCCAAAACCTTTTTGTCAAAAAGCAATATCCCGCTGTGAGCCATTGTCATTAATTACTGTATTTCAAAGGGTTATGACCAGAATTGTTAAATAAAAAAAATGCAAAATCATCCACTATCCAGTGAATCCCAACCCTGTTTTTAGAACCATAGATACAAACTAATAATTCCAATGTGTTGTTTAATCCCACACACACTGAAAATAAAACATTAAGCAAATCACCAATAGTTGCTACTTTACACTCATTCTTATTCACCTACTATATACATCTGAATATAACAACTTAGTGCTGTCCTTTCTGTCACGATCTGTCTGTGTTGTGTTTTGTCTAGATCTGTCTTTGGTTTCCTGTCTGTGTGTTCCTTGATTTCCTGATTGTGTTCACCTGGTGCCCCTGTGTTTTCTCCTCCCTCCTCACCTGTCTCTTGTTTCTTTGATTAGTCCTGTGTGTATTTAGGTTCGTTTTTTCCTGTTAGTCTTTGTGAGATCCTTGTTTTCTTTGACTGTGTTCACGGGGAAGTGTTCTGTTTGTTTCTATGTAACCTTGAAATAAAGGTATTTTCTGTGAAATCTGCATTTGGGTCCTGCCTGCTTCACTCAACCCTGACACTTTCATTATATTTGTAATATATTTTTGAAATAATACTGGTATTTTCTTTAAAAAAGACAAATGTTGTCTTTCAACATATACAAGTCTTATCTGTAATATTTCATTATAGATCACTATATATATACTGTGTACATCAGTGTGGGTAATGCACAGCTGTATATGTTTGCACCCTTGAACTAATATAAACATACAGTATCTCATACATACCACGCATACAATCCTTGGTTAATTACGGTAGAGCAGAGGCAGTATTTTCATTATGGAGGATGAAGCAGTTAAAAAAACACATGAGCACCTAAAACAAGCTGGATTTGGTTCTGACTAAAGGAAGACCCAACGGCAAACATTATTAAATGAGGAACTGCAAGTTTGTTAGTTCGTCAAGGTCATACGTGAGGACGTAAATTAGTTTGTAACAGACACAGAGAAGACGGGGGAAGTGGACTGCAGGAGTGGTTTCAGTAGTTTTAATTGACATGCATTCAAGATGACGGCCATTGAAGCAACTTGTGTTTAAAACTTGAAATGCAGATTTGGGGGGAGTATACCTACGAAAGGATTCAAAGTTGTGTGTATCAATCACTTCTATCTTAAAGCAGGGTTGTCTAAAACGGGTTAAAGGGGCCCTGTGCCCTATTAATTTCAGTGTGCGCCCTTGTACCAAAATGCAGTTTTCCCCCATACATTTAAAAGAAATGCCAGTAAACAATTTTCTTTGTTCGTCAAAAACGTTATAATTACAAAAAAATTATAAAAATTGTGTCAAATAGACCGTCAGACGGCAAAGACGGCTTTATTTTTACGGAGCTGCGTTGTCTATGTCCGCAGTACCGTATTTATATATCTTACAAGATCAGCGCCACAGTATTGCCCTCACTAATTTGCAATTTTGTTAATTACACTTAGCTAAAAGTAATGCAGTCGAGCACACCGTATTGCAACCTTCATGAAGTCTCCCCTCATTTATATAAATGGGGACAAAATGTTCACATATAAAAGCAATGATCATAAATTGAACCTTGACAGTTCATGAAGGTAAGTCCTACTGCAGGGATGTTGACCCTGTGTACAATAAATGGCACAGGTTTTTTTTTTGTGTATCTATGGTATTATGACATTAAGACAGATACAGTGTCTGTGTGCGGCAGGAAATGCAGCACAGGTGAGTTGAGCTGTACAGGCAAGGTCAGTGTAAACAACCAGTGAGCAGCTGTGGCAAAAAGCTAACATGACTAAGAAGGTGAGGGAATGATGAGGTGAGACGACAGCATCAGGGCACATACACACATATAATTGGACACCCTAACCCTGAACAACCACACATACGTACACATGGTCGTATCTGACGTGCACACCCACACACACATACCAGGTGTGCACTTGACACACGGTAATAATGGTGTGCAGGCATGACTAATACACAGAGCCATGCTGGTGAGAATGGGACTAAGCCCGGGCATATGGCGATCATCAGTCACACCTAGAGAGCCAGCGATAGAGGTGAGAGAAGATCTATGGTTTCCAATGAGGGCCTGGGGCACATCACAGGCAATCACTTACTTTAAATAAGCACACCAAGAACTGATTAAAGGAGAGACATTGGGAGGGAAAACTCTGATGGATATCTAAGAGCTGGAGGGAGTACAACTCAATGAATCACTCTGAGGATTGGTAGGAAAGAAACTTCACACCTTTCGTTAGTGGTCGCTCAGTCATTTCACCCAGGAATCGAAACGAAGCAGGTAGCGTCTGATGGGACCAGAGCGGTGTCGTCCCAATTTATTTGACAGCGCATCGGCTGAGTCACCAGCATTTTAAACTTGCCTTTTATCTTCGGATCCGTCCTTTTCACATTGAAGCCCCATCGCTCACGACCTCCCTGAATAAGATAAGCAAAGGAAGATCAGAGTCAGATGAACAAAGGAGAGGCAATGATGAAAGGATTAAAGGAGTGGAAGTTGTGGATCTATCTGTATAGGAAAGGTGCTGTCATTACACAACAACCCCAGATAGGAATATTGAGGGAGAAGGCGCTCTTACACCGCACTGCCGTATAGGTATAGCTTTGATTTCAAGGCATGAGATGTAATGCACTTTAACAAGCACTCTGCATACGAGGCCATTTTTGCATGCTCATCATCACACAGCGAGATTATGTCCCAAGAGGTCTGTTCATGTGTAAATATTTAGATGTGAGAAAATATGCTTCTGCGACACTAACCCCAACTGTGAAAGATCTTTAAATAGCCAGTAACTGCGGTTACTGAGTCGGAGTTTATATTGATCGTATCCATGCTAGCAGTGTGGCTTTATGGATCTCCATGTCTCTCAGTCCAACCATTACTTTGTTTAGACTGAGATATCTCAACAAGTATCAAATGGATTACATATAATTATGATATCTATGGTACTAAGATCATAAACTCTATGTATTTAATGATTTCCTGTTTCTTCCTCTTTTGCCATAAGCAAGTTTTCAGTTATTTTATACAATGCCTCAACATCTTCTAAATGCTTGAGCACAACATTGTATAGGTGATGTGTACATAGTCATTGTCTCGTCACTTATTGGTTTGTGAACTATGGTTTTGAAGCCTCAAGTTTGGCATTTTGTCCGTTGCCATCTTGTTTTTTGAACCGACACGAGGGAAGGGAGGTTATTACAACAGAACACTAAATGGTAACAACCATACTGGTAAACACAATGGTAATGACCTGTCAATCCCAATGTTGCCACGCCCACCATCTTTTACAAATTGAACATCATGCTGTATTTTAGACTTGAACTAAATATTGAGATGCGATAACAATGTTTAAAGAGGTAATTAATCAAGTGAGAAGTAGGATAATTTCTCATAGACTTCTACACTATCGCCTGTTGGCTATTAGAGAGAAGATCAATGAGAGCGGAAGGGGAGCTAAATCTATTAGCTCCCCAACGTTCCACATCTGTTGAGTCAGACTACCATGAGTTTGACAGTTGTGCACAAGATTAAAATGTTTTGATTTTGAAATAAGCTAAACGTTTATATGTTAGAGTGGACATTCTGAGCATGTTAGAAAGCTAAATGTTTCCGAAAATGGGCCACAAGCTGAGAGCTATCTGGCAGCCTAAGAAAGCTAAAGTTTGCATTTATAATCACTAAATCCCTGTTTTTATAGAATTACCTGCATTAACGTTTTTTTAATACTGTGTATGTATGCCGTGGCATTTTGGATGACACAATAGTTTCAACCAAAATAAGAACTTTTGAGTTAAGTTGAACATGCTTTAAAACACCACGGCCATTGCAAACAATGTGTGTGGGTGGAGGGTTCTGTTTTTCTGCAGAAAGTACATTAACGTCTGTAATAAGTTCAAAATGACCTTTTCATGACACCTCATGTCCTCACACAACTAAAGCACATGCTTGTTTTTCCTTACAGTATACTGTACATTATTGTATGAATAGCGGCCAGCCTACTGAGGGTCATAATGTGGGCTATTCACCATTTCCTCGTTATCCATTTTGCGTTCTGCTAGCCTTAATCTAATAGCACTGGCTTGTGTTTTTGTTCCGTACTAACTCCATTGCTTTAGTGCACACAACACATCATTCTTCCTTGTGATTTTAATTTGCAGGGTAAACCTGAGGTTGTCATGGGAGCAGCATAGGCCCTGAAATGACGGCAGTCTTAATAGGAAACATCATTCTCCATCCCTGCTTTCAAGGGTGTGGCCTTTGTAAGCCAGTTGGCCTTAATGGAGTAATTGCATTTCTCGTACTCTCTTAACAATCGAGGAGTGAAATGGCTAAACATAGCTGCTCTATTTGCTCTCCACAGAACTACTGTTACTGATTACACTTCTCATACTGTGAGTGTAGAGTATGAAATGAAAACATAATGCTGCCAATTCCAGCATTTTCAGTGACACATTATTCAGACATCAATGGAGCTTATTACAATAAACAGCAGCTTGTTATTGTGTTTACGTCATCCTGGCACATAATAACAATAATATACTGTTTTTATCTCTGCACTCTTCCATGAGGATGCTGTAAATGGCATACATCTAATGACGCCTGGTGATGAGGGTAAATAGAGTGTTTCTTTTCACAGTACACCCACTAAATATACACACGGAGACAGGCTGTACAACAGTTGTGTACCCGTTGTTGCACTCACTTCACTTTATCTTTATCCTGTCTTACTTGTTTATCTATTGTCATCCTGTCATGTTTCTCAAAAACAACCTTGACGTGTTTCTTTCTGGCATACAATCTTTGCCACAATAACAAATTACAGGGGTTATTTTCTGTGTTTCTTGTTGAAGAATATTTCTGGCATTGCTACTACGGTAGCTGCACATCTCTAAGGAGTCATGAGTGTAACACCAGAATAATTATAGACTTTTTAATTATGAAGAATCAGTAACATAACAAAGACCAAATCTGAAAGTAAAACATTTAATTAAATCCAATTCTGAAACCTTAATTAGATGTTTTAATTAAATTGCTTTCTTTCACAGGTTAATAATCGTCCAAACATGTAGTTAAAGGTTGATCTTCTCATCTCAAAGATACTTTTCCAACTGTTGCAGTATTGAGATTGAGAGAAGTCATTTAATAAAATGAGTCCTAACCCACAGAGTGATAAATAATACCAAAACATGGCATGACATATGTCAGGAATTCTGAATTGTGTGTTTCCCTGCTGCATTATTTCAAATGTTGAATACAATCTATAAGAACAAAATGTAAGAAGCGTTTGTGATATGTACAAAACCACTCAAACTCTAATTCCAGGTGCTTTTGATGTGTCTATTTCTACAGGTGTATCACTGCGAACAGAGAGAGGGGAGCTGGTGGGGATTAATGTGCTCATTATGGGGAGGATTCACTTTATTACAGTTTTGACACTGATACATGTAATCCAGCATTCTGCTAAGCTACCACCAATCCTGATCCAGACACATGCATTTCCAAACATTCGGTCTACCTATGCTGTAGATCTATCTACATCTAGATGTAGATATGTAGATATGTAGATATGTAGATCTATCTATCTATCTCTTCGATGTACACACGGCATCTATTGCACGTCTGTCCGTCCTGGGAGAGGGATCCCTCCTCTGTTGCTCTCCCTGAGGTTTCTCCCATGTTCCCTTTAAACTGTGGGTTTTTCTCTGGAAGTTTTTCCTTGTACGATGTGAGGGTCTAAGGACAGAGGGTGTCGTTGTTCTCATACTGATATTCTGAACAATCTGTGCTGTTGTATTTGCTGTAAAGTGTCTCGACTGTAGGCTATTTTTATTATATGTACAGCACTTTGGCTCGACCAAAAATCGTTTATAAATGTGCTATATAAATAAAACTTGATTTGATTTGATTGGCTGTTTTTAATTACTCAGAAAACTGTAAGTACAATGTGTCCTAAAGCCTGCTGCTGTGTCACAGTCCATATCTGGCATCAATAAGAATGTAGCCATGAATTAAATGTGTTTACTGCTGACAAACCAAAAGACAATTATTGGGATTAGCTGCAGGAAATTGTGGGCCATAATGAATTAAATGTGCTAGATTCATGGTCAGAGTTTTAGTTTAAGGAGGAAAAAGAAAACTCTTTATGTGAGCTGTTGGTGGATGAGCTGCTACTTTATCAGTCTAGACAAGTGGATCATTGGTAACATAATGAACAAAAGGGCAATAGGAAATGTACAATAAAGACATAAGGTCACCTATAAGAACAATGAGCAACTTTTGAGAACATTTTCAAATAAAAGACCACAACATGTGAGCTTTTTACAGTTGTTCTCGATTGCTAACACACTAAAATTATACATAAAGCACAATTATTTTAACTGACACTCAAAGAGCAAAACATCGGCTCAAATCTCCAAAACTCTAAACACGTTTTCAGCTTTTCACACAATTTGCAAATCAACATGGCACTTTTTGCAAACCACTGCACACGTTTCTCCACGTAAAACACAGGAAGCTGACATAAAGTCACGTGTTAGCAGATTTAAAACACTGATATTCAAAATGCCTCACACATGGACCAATGATCAAGAAACACGTTCCACCTGACCAAACACCTGATAGCATCATTGTTGGCTCATCAATCAGGATGTTAGCACTATAAAAAGACCACAGGTGAGTACTTTCTTACAGCAACAATGGAAGCCAACATGGAAGCAAGAGGAAGAGGAAGAGCTGGGCTGAGAGTGAGAGGAGGAGGAAGAGCTGGGGTAGAGCTGGAGGGAGAGGACGTGGACAAAGAAGAGTACTCTCTAATGAAATGTTATCAACCATGGTGTGACGATGAGAGGCTGGACAGAGGGCTCAGCCTAATAAGCCGATGTACTGTCGCCTCTGTAATCCGGACACTTAGACTTGAAAACAGGTTAGTTACCAGTTTTTAGCTCTGCATGATTCATGATATATCAGTGCTTATATCTGTTGTGTGAAACGTATTTACTTCATTACTGTAATTGAATTGTTAGCATGTTGCATACTATAACTGTACAAACATCCTGCACAATGTACTGTGGTAAACTCACTTGTATGCAACACAGACACTGACCGACCACTATGTCTTTGCTGTTTATCTGAAGGACTGAGAAACAAAGAGGTGGAAGGCCAAGGGTTTCCAATGAGGCAGGAAGCAGCAGTTACAAACTGGGTGTTGGCAAACAATGCATCACACTTAGAGAGATCCGAAGCATATAACTATGTGCTGAGATGCATGTTGCACAGGGTTATTTTTGAATACAATGTGATTTTTTTCAACAACTCATTTGTATTTCTTCCTTTACTGTATTTCTGTAAACTCAAGCAATCTTTCTCTGCAGAACCCTCTATGTACAGAGCATAGCCCATAACAGATGAACGTGCTTTAGATTACGCTCAGCAGTGTGTAGTTGGGTGGTCAAACCATCCAGTATTATGAATGAAGTGTTATATTTGGTGCAAAAGTTTACATTTGGAAAGTGTGTATGTAGTTTTGAGTGCAGTTCTTCACTTAGCAGGAAAAATGAGGAGTTTTGCACTTTGGGTGTGTGGATTTGTGAATTGTGTTTAGTGTTCTGAGAAACTGAGCAATTAAAAAAAAAAATTGTGTTAGCAATCGAGAAAAACTGTAATACACAAATATCACAGAATAAGTTGACATTCGCTAATGACAAAAATATGCTAAGTCTCATAAAAGAAAGATGCAGTAATAAAGAGAAAGTGCTGCTGACACATCTGGTATTTCCCTGATGGTGCAGTTTAACAGCAGGGTGATAACAGGGGTGGCTGTGGTGAAGGGGAGCGCCGGCAGTAGTTTATCAAGGGTTGAGGGGGAACAGTGGCAGCGATACAGAGGTGGTGCTGAGATTTGGAAGACAGAGGATGCAGTAGGAGTAAATGTACAACACGAGCACAAAGGCGAAGGAGGAGGAGTGTTGAGATAACAGCGGTGATGGTGGTACGGTGGGAGCAGGAGAAGAGTTTATCTCCGTCGCTGAATGTTCTCCATTGTTGGGCTCCTGGCTTTCTGGCCTCCACAAAGATGTGCCTCTGAGAAAAGAGGGGGGGGGATAGTGGAGGAATTCGACAATCTGCAACGCTATCTCTTAAAGGTCACATGTCATGGTCCTTTCTACTGATCATAATACCATTGTTGAGGGATATTACAATAGAAAGATACTGTGCAATTTTCCAAACGCACATTGTTTCGCATACAGCATCTCTGTAAACTACGTGTATTCACTCTCTCCACTAAACGGCTCGTTGGAGCTCTTGCCCCCCTCCCTGTGAGCCCAGTGTGCTCCGATTGACCAATCCACAGACTTCCTCACACACACACGCAGCTCAGCTGATGTCTCCTCCGGGCTGCTGCTGATAACAGACAGTTGCGATCGCGGCGAAATTCTCTTTGCTGACCCATTCTCACAGCGTTTATCAACCTTTTTCTTCTCAATATCAAGCCACACTTATTGTTTTTACTTCGGCTGAGACTTTGTGTGTGCTCGGGGTGATTCACAACGTCCGATTGTTTCACGTTGTGAATCGCGCTGAGCTCCGTGGAGTTGTGATTTCCTTGTTTAGCGATACACAGCGAAACACAGCCAAACTCACCCTGAGCACACACAGTCTCAGCCGAAGTAAAAACAATAAGTCTGGCTTGATATTGAGAAGAAAAAGGTTGATAAACGCTGTGAGAATGGGTCTGCAGAGAGAATTTCGCCGCGATCCCAACTGTCTGTTATCAGCAGCAGCCCGGAGGAGACATCAGCTGAGCTGCGTGTGTGTGAGGAAGTCCGTGGATTGGTCAATTTGGACCAATCAGCGGGGGCTTAACGTAACGGCTCCACGGATTGGTCCATTTCGTTCCGGTTACAACATGACGTCCTGATGTACCCGGAAGAATCAAATGGATGATGACGTTTCACCAACGAGGCGTTTTGGGGAGTTCTTCTCTGTGTTAGAATTTTACTCGCTACAGGGTGTATTTTGAGGGTTTTGACTCTGCACACCGTTTACATGCATAAAAACCTTCATAACACACAAGGGGACGGGTAATAACCGGAAAAGCATGACATGTCACCTTTAATCTTCACCCGCAGCTGCTACCAAGCAGCAGCCCTCCTCCTGTCCCTTCACTCTCTGTGAGCTTGTGAAGCCATTTGAAGTGTCACTGCATTGACGTAGTTAAAACAAAGCACCCACAATGAAAAGAAAAAACTATGGGTGCTCAGAAAGGTTAGAATTTATTATTACTATTTCATTTTTAAGGAATCCTAATGTCAAAACATCTTAAATGTTTACAACATGTTCACCCCAAAGTTGTTTAAATTAAAGTATTAGTTAAAAGTTAAAGGTAAGTTAAAGCCTTTTATTGTCATTATAGAAAAAGTACAACGAGATTCAGAGTGCAACTCTGTCCCAGTGTGCACAAACTAGACATACATAACATTAATAACACGGCAGTAGGACAGACAACATAAGCAATCATATGGGGGGAATAAATAGTTAAAAATATTCATGTGAAAATAGTATATAATATAAGTGCATTCAAAGTGTGTATATGTGTGGAGATGGCTACGGTTATTGCATTAAGTGTGGTGGTTAAGCAGCCTGACGGCCCAGGGGTAGAAACTGTTTTTGAGTCTGTTTGTCCGTGACTTGAAGCTCCTGTATCTCCTCCCAGAAGGCAGGAGAGAGAACAGTCTGTGACCTGGGAGTCCTTTAATATTTGATTTGCTCTGCTGAGGCAGCGGGAGGTGGAGATGTGTTCCAGAGAGGGCAGGGGGCAGCCGACGGTTTTCTCTGCCATCCTAATCACTCTCTGCAGGGCTTTCTTTCTTTCTGAACAGCCAGCATACCACACCGAGATGGAGTATGACAGCGCACTCTCGATGGTCGCCCGGTAGAAGGACACCAGCAGCTTCTTGTTCAGTCTGTTTCTCCGAAGCACCCTCAAGAAGTGTAGTCGCTGCTGGGCTTTCTTAACTGCTGCAGCGGTGTGTGCTGTCCAGCTGAGGCTCTCCGAAATGTGAACCCCCAGGAACTTAAAGGTGGAGACCCTCTCCACTCTCTCTCCATTGAGGTGAAGGGGGGCGGGTTCTGGATGGTGCTTTCTGAAGTCTATGATGATTTATTTTGTTTTGTTTGTGTTCAGATACAGATTGTTTGCTGAACACCACACGGACAGCTTCAAGATCTCGTCTCTGTATGCCAACTCGTCGTCTCCCTTAAATATTTGACCGACCACAGTGGTGTCATCCGCACATTTTATAATGGAGTTGGAGGGGTGAATGGGAGAGCAGTCGTGTGTGTAGAGTGTGTATGAGGGCTCAGCACGCAGCCCGGCGGGGAGCCAGTGCTGAGGTGCGGGTGGAGGAGCCTATTTTCACTGTCTGAGGACGGTCTGTTAGGAAATTGTTTATCCAGGCGCATAAGATGGGGGGGAAACCTAGGCTTGACACTTTTTCCACTAGTATGTCAGGTATGATGTAAAGAGTTAGTTGAGAAAAAACCATCACGCTCCAGTAGGGAGCTAAATAATTAGGTTAGCTTATTAGCATAACATAAAGAAATAAATAAAGCACACATCTTTGTAAAACTGCATACATTTTGTTGTAACATTTTGTTTTGATTAAACATTAGGATATTGTGTGTCACCTAGTGAGCTTTTGAGGAGGTTGTGTATTTTTGTATTATATCTAGCTGTTTCCCCCAGCCTCGAGATGTAGCCTACTAAGCTAATCTAATCAACAGCTGTAGCGTCTACTTAAAGGGGACCTATCATGCAAAACTCACCTTTGTACGTATTTTATACATGAATATGTGTCCCCGGTGTTCCAGGGAACTCACCAAGTGTCAGAAAACACAACCCTCTCTATTTTCCTCCTTCGCCAAATCTCTAAAAAAGGGGCTGCAACGGATCTGAAAAAAAACGGATCCAGATTCCAATACTTTTCTACGTCACAAAGAAGTGCTCCGCTTATTGGTCAACTCTCCACCTATCAGGGGAATGAGCCACGGCCACGTGCATTGCCAAACCTCTCATTCGCATATAGGCTATCGGCAGGCTAAATAATCAACACCCCAGTCACATCTGTGTTTTTGCCTGCTCTTGCCAGGATGTCTAAGCCAGTTAAACGTTGTGCTGTTGTTGGCTGCAAGACTCGGGACAGGGGACTGCATGCAATGCCATCAGTGGAAAAAGAAATGAATCTGTGGCTAGACTTCATTTACAAGGGACATGTGCCAGAAGACCACGGAAGATTTCTGTTTGTGTGTTCCAAACATTTTACCACGGACATGTTTATTAACTTCTCTCAAGTCCAACACGGATATGCCTCCAAACTAATGCTAGACCCGGGATCAATACCAACCATCCGGGACCAGGCCAGTGAGGACACATCCAATTTTGAAGCTGTAAGTTTTTATTTAGCGGTGTTTTTCCTGATAAAGCTATCTCTAGCTTGTAGCATGTAGCATGTAGCTTCGCCGTATCAATGTCGCCTCAAACCCAAATAGTAATCGGTTAGGTGTTTATATATTTTTGTAGCATTTTATTTTGTACGCTCCGCAGTCTTTGCTTTGTCATTTGAATTATCAGGCATTTGCTAACATGTTCAGACATACTGCCGTAATGGCGATCTGTGTGAAGGCTGTAAAGCCACGCCCTAGGCGATAACACAAGTATTTATTCTCCTATTTATTAGTATTTTGTATCCTCTACAATCATATTGAGTAAGTTATAATAACAAACGTAATCTTCTGTAGGCAAGTGCCGTTTTTTCCAGCGTTATATGTAAACGCTTTTGTGATTGTAGTCTGTAAGAACGATCAGATATCATCGATCTGTAAGCTAAGCTACGCTACGCTAATGAGACATGCCGTGTTTTGCAGCGTTATATGTAAAAGCTTTTGTGTGTTTACTTGTTTGCGCACATGAATATAAATGGGGGTGTGTTAGGATACAACACTGTGGATGTATGCGAGGGGGGACACACACCACGAGTAAAACTGAGCTAAAGCCCCGTCGGTCTGTTGTTGTTGACAAGGCCTTACCTCTAGCAACAGGCTAATTAGTGGCTAGCACTCATTACAGTCAGTCTACTGAGCTCAGCCCCTCTCCAACACATCACCTGCATTGAGTCAGAAACACAGCATGCACGTTACGGTTCAAAACTAACTCAGATTGGAAAAGGCTAAGCAAAGAGCTTTGCTAAATAGAGAGCTTTGCTAAATAGAGAGTTTTGCTAAATAGAGAGTTTTAGCCCCATCTTTTGGGATTTCAGACTATATTTATCCAAATAGTATTTTCTCATCCTGAATACTAAGTTGAGATGATTTTGTTCTAACTATGTGTTCTTCTTTACAGGCCAGCACCTCACATACTTACTAATTAGTGACAATTTGTACATCCTTTGCTATTATTTACATTTTTTTTTATCATGGCGGAAATGAAAGACTGTACCTGGCAGCCCTGCACTACAATGAAAACGCTGAGCGTGCACAAGCCACTACATCCACTGGAAACCCTCTGTATAAACTGCAGTTGCCAAAGGCCAGGAAGGGAGAATGCAGAGCAAAACCAGTAAAGACTGACCCCACATTCCGTAAGTGTTTAAAATATTTATTATACAACTATTTACAAATATAAAATAAAAAAATTAGAAAGAAGTTTCAGTTTTTTACATGCATATACTAATCTAAACCACATTTTTTGTTGTGCTTTTTTTTACCATTGCACAGCCCTACGTGGCCAACTTGATGGACCTCATCTTCGACCAAGTCTTTGTGGACCCTGCACCATTATGAGCGACCTGACAGGGAGGAAGTCATCGCCGGGTATGCTACACGGTTCAATTTGGCTGCTGTCTGAACCCAACATCGACATTTCACAGATCAGGAAACTCCCTGCGTATCCTGAGGACAACGCAGGCCGGAATCACCACTCTGATCCTGCGTCCAAGGAAGCCCCAGCACCAGCTCACAAAGCTTCTGTAAAAATATTTAGTGTCATTTATACAAAATACAAGTAGGCTACATTTAGTTTTTTTGTATGGGTTTTTTTAACCGTTGATTTTGACAATAAAGTTCCAAGTTGATATCAAAATGTGTCGGGATTATTCATGTTTGGATGGGTAAAGAATATTCTGATTTCAAAAGCATACGGTTGTGTGTGTGTGGACCTTTTTGTCGTACACATGGGTGTGTTATGCCATTGCTGTGTAGTATATAATAGTACAATGACAGAATGAAAGATTGCATAAAGCCATATACACCAGTATTTATTTCCATGAACAATATTAGCATTCGTTTTACAATTTCAGTCAAAACAAACAAACCACTCACTGCTCTATTTGTCTCAACTGTAGTCCACCATGTTCAGCTCTGTAAATATGCAACGCATTCTGCAGGGAGAACACATTTAGGCACACAGGCTCCAATCCAGGATGGTCCACCATACAGGTTACAGAGTCCTCAAGTTACTGCATCCGTCTTGACACATTGTGATAAACATATATTGAATGACATGTGAAAAATGTATTTAAACAGACAACTTAGTAAAGCTATCAAAAATGTTACCTGTGGTATCTCCATGCAGCACACATTCTCCGTTCAGAAGGCATCGTGGCGCAATTTGCATAAAGAAGTCAATAACTGAGCTTTTAAAAACACATGAAACTACACACATTGCTGACAACTGAGGTGTTGTTGGAGTTATACTTTTTATCATCCTAAGTTATTCAACTTTCCAACGGTTGTTGCAGGATGTTGGAAGAAAAGGACTGTAAACTATTAAACGCAATGAGGCCATTGTATATATGCTGAAAATATGAATGTCTCCCTTTATAAATATATATATATATATCGCTGTTTTTGCGTTACAAACTGTACACATTGCATTCTTGCTAATTAGCCAAAATATGAACGGAATAAGGAGCAAGCATCGTAACAGAGTAAAATAAATAGGGACAACAGCTTGTCAGCTAACCATTCAGAAACGTCCTGCTGCAACCGAGATTTTTGCACCTCCACCAAAACCTCCGCTGCTTCAGGGTCAGTTTCTGGATCAAATTGATAGTATGCTTGAACACATGCATTGCTCTGAGATGACATGTTTATTCCACACTCGTAATCACAGCAAGCATGGTAACGTGACTCTCGCCGGCTCATGCCTGCTCTTCTGCAGGGGGGCGTGGTCAGCTGCTGCTCAGAATTTTCAAAGACGGGCTTGGAATAAAGCGAAAATGAGCGAAACGAGGCATGTCTAAAAAATGATCTGTTTGGTATTTTGAAAAATAAAATGTATAAATATACCTTATATAGGTATGGTCATACACTATATCATTTAAATATAGCATGATAGGTCTCCTTTAACACAAAGATTTTGACTTTTTTCCTCCGTTTGATTTTCTGGCATGAGCTTGTTGAAATGATACTGTTTGTCAGCCAACTGACATCTTTTCCTTTTTAGGACTTCACATATGAACACATCATATCCCCTATTATACAGTGATTAAAAAATGCTGTTGTTATGAAGATGCATCATTATGTTGGCTTTGCTTTTTTTAACTGAACCCAACAATGGCATAATGGTAGCGCGCAGGCATTCTGGGCGCAAAGGAGCCAACACGTGCAACACAACAGCTTTGCCATCTAGTGTGTGTGCATGTAGACCTACCCTGCTGTCCCTCTTTAACACAGACGTACATTTGGCTCCGTGACTAACTCCATTGTCGGCTTATCAGTGGAGTAACTCTGTCCCTCCATTCTGTGCCTTTGTATAAAGAATTACCTTGCAAATGTTCATGTTGTGCAAAAGAGGACCATGAGCAATAGTTTCAAAGAACCACTCAAAGTTAATATTCAAGTGTAATTCAATATATTGTTGGCCTAATGTATAGTTTCTGTTAAAAAATAGCCTTTGAAAAAAAAACCTCTTACGTTTGAGCACCAGGAAACAAATCGTTTCTGTAACAGAACAAAAGAAAACTCAAATTTCCTTCAACTGGCAGCCTCAACCTCTGACTTCCTGTACCTCATATGCTGTCGACCTGTTTGGAAGAGGATGTGACAAATCCCATTGAAAAACCACCTGCCAGCTGAGTCCATCTCCTATAATGAGAAACGTATTTTGTCCAGTTGCTATGGACACAGATGGCAGAGAGCAGGGCAGTGGTAATAGACAGAGCAGGTTGGACGGAATGTAAATCTGTATGTGTGGATAAAGGCCTCGCACTGTGACACTGTGGCCACTGCTCCACTACAGCGAGAAGCTGGCTGCCTCCTAAAGACTTGTTGGAAACAGAAGCTTAGAGCTTTTTTTCCCAGCATCATAGTCAGAAAATAAATGTTTATCTAACAGAAAATGTACACTTCACTGGGTCAAGTGACACTAAAGGAAAAGTCACAGATGATTGACTACAAAAAAAGAAAATTACAGTTCATTCAACATGATATTTTGTATGCATATTTGTTACTAAAGGATGTTTATCATCACATTATCTGAACCAACCCCATGATCTAATTTTGAAAAAGAAAATGAAGAAAATTCTAAATATTCCAAATGATGAAATTGTGCATTTAATATAAAAGTTTGAACTGTAATTGGCAACACTTCCAGTTGTTTATCACACACTTAACTGAATTGCTTAAACTATTTGACAATAGTTTATTTGCTGTATTTTAACAGTTGTATAATTTATTTCAACGAAATACAATCGTAGAACGTCCTTCTCTGCAATACAAAACAGTTCACTTTACAATAAGGGATTATCCTCTACATACAGTATTTGGTGTGTTCACTTTGCAAATTCACTGATAAGGTACTATGTCTGAACTGTTGACTTGTATACAATCTGTCTGAGTGGCTTGCCTGTGTTTTGTCCCTTGAAGGACACTTGTGTGCACCCATTGAGAAATCATACTTTTAGCCTAATTCCACCTGCAATATCTGTGATCATTTTTAATTATCACAGGCTAATAACTGTGTCACCCCACCCCCTGAGAAATAATAAATTCTCCGCCTTGTACCTTTTTTCTTATTCTATATTATCTTCTTCTCTCTATTCTGAGCTTTATGTTCATTTACTCTGCACAGGAAACCGTGTGGTTACAGCTGTAGAAGAGCATTGTGCTCCCTATTCCATATCGTTGTTAACTGGAGGAAATGCTTGAAATGAATCGAGCTTTGTAGTAGCATGAGTGTCACAGAGTGTTGTACTGCAGGGATGATAGTGCTTCTCCTCTCTATTATACATGTGAAGTGCTGCTGAGAGGATTGAGAGGAAGCAGCATAATGGCACAATGTAGTATTGTTGTTAAATATTCACAGACGTTATGAATATATACTAAACATGGCAAGATTGATTGTTTCCTTTTTCCTATTTGTGCATGTATGATCATTTGTAATGGTGAGAACAACTGCTCAAGGAGATAAAGAAAAGGAGGCATTGTTCCTGAACTAACCACTGTGATTTAAATGTAAACCAGGAAGTGCCTTGGTCCTCAGAGCCCGTCACATGGTGAGCACAGTTGTTCCATTTACACGCTGTGGACTCAGCGGAGGATTAGCTGTACAACAACAGACCCTGTGTTACGCACACACATAGGCTACACCCAGCAACACACACACCGACATAGGCATATCCCATAATGAGAGGAAAGGACAGACGAAGCATTGCCACCTGTTAAAGATCATTTCCAGTCACAGCCTCACTCTCCCAGCAGCCACTCTTCCTTCTCTCTTCACATGGAGGAAAACAACTATTACCAAGTCACCTTGAGATTTGACACGTTCATAGACTCCAGTGGTTTTAACGCTGACCTTGTGGCAGCACAGCTACTGTTGAACAATCCACACAAGCAGGCACTCGGCGGCATACGGTACGCACACGCGGAAAATTGGAGAACGAGTCGCTTTCACCTCCCAGCTGCTAAGCCTCGCTGTGTACATTACATTAGGGCTAATCCATGAGAAGCATTATGTTTGTGTGTGAACATACATCCACATCCACGTGTGTGTGTCGTGCCACATATTTTTTTGCCTTGTTGCCACAGCTTTCAGAAGCAATTGACTGCTGCTGTAGCATGTGAGAGCACAGACACACAGATACCCACTGACCACACACACAAATAGTTAGAAAAATGAGAAATGGAGGACGATATGGAAAAAGAGAGGAGCAGATTTGGTGCACGAGGGGCTCGCTAACATAGATATATATAAACACTAGATGGCTCATGGGAGATTTTCCAGCGTAGCTGACTGGCCGCCATCTTGCTACAGTCAACAGTTACTCTGATTCGCGTTATGGTAGCTGTTGTAAGGTGAGTGATCTGCACAAAAATACTCTTAACTCGCTGAAATCTTGACTGATTTACAAACGGTTTGGTTTATTACAAACATTATTAGCATGGCTATGATACAGGATGCTTGGACATGTTGAAATTGCAGCTTTTCTTTGTGTATGTGGTTGTATTTATTAGCTGGCTAATAACAAGAGGCTGTCAGTGAGACCTAGTATTACAAAGTTCACCCAGCAACTTTACACCAGTGGGAGAGGCAGAACTGCTCTTTCTTTTAAACATAACTTAAGTTACACATGATTTCTTCCAAGTGGTTTGGCTTGTTAAAAACATCTTGCATTATGATACAGGAATTTGCTGGCTTTGTGTTTACAGAAGTACCTGACTATGCCGGACTTTTGTGCAGCCTACGGATGCTCCAATCGCCGCTGTCTGCAAACAAGAATCCGTGGGATCACCACATATGTTTATGTTTGCTCAGTCTAATAAACCCATAACATGGTTGTGAAAGAATACCAAAGCTGAGGCTGGACGATGATTGATTGTTAGTGTGCCATGTGTCCAGTGGCGGCCGGCCCATAGGGGCGCTAGGGGCGCCGCCCCACCTCTTGCCAGATACAAAATAAAAAATAAATATTAAATAAAAAAATATATATTTAAAAAATATATATTTAAAAAGAAAATACATTTTATATTTTAATTTTGAATGAACAAGGTAAATATCATACAATTAGTATCACAAAAATGTATAATCTACAATACAATCTCGTTTAAAATGGTGTTACGATGTCTAAAGTTACTGATAAGTCACCTGTTTCCTGCCTGGCCTTGCCCATGGCATTAGTTTATCATTACGGGGCAGAGCCCCCGAGCGAAACAGCAGCAACCAGCAGGTTGCAAAAGTCTCAATAGTAAACTGTGCCGCCGAAACATAATTTCAGCCAATCAGCGCCGTCAAATATTTTGGTCACGTGGGCGCTCACGTTGGCGCCCATGTTGCTTACGTGCGTTGACGTGATTTGTTTTTTAGACTCGTGAGTAACCAAGGTGACGCAGTATTTGGATGAGAATGGTGTGCAGGTGGAGTCGCCGGAGCCTCGGTCCGCCCAAGAGCTACTCTCCAATCCTTTTGAAAGGAGAAGTTTGGGAGATAAATTGATACTTAAAGACCTTGGACCGGACCAACCTGATTTGTATATATCACAGCAGGCTCGTGAAAAATACAACGTATCAACAAGGCTTCTCACATGGCTAGCTGGATGCAAACAGGTAAATGCTATCTTTTGTTTCACATGCTTGCTCTTCAAACAGCCGGGGACAGATACGATCTGTTCAGAAACTAGACAAAAGTTAAACAAGTACAAACCACAGACTGTCTGTGTCATGGAGAATACAGTCGCTGGTTTATTTATGTCTGTAGGCCGTTGTTGTGAGTGTGTACGGTCGGAGCATATATAGCGTTAGCTTAGCCAAGCTCCATTCAGGGAACAAGCATTCTAAAAGGTTTTTCGCCTGCCGTCTGTCTGCAGACTTGTCAAAGCATTAATTCATGGTTTTTACTAACCGGTATCAGTATGTTGTTACGTCCGCATCATTTAGAAACGTGTATTACAATTTAATCACGGTAAAATATGTTCATGTTGTTGTAGCTCCCGAGCCAGCGCGTCTTGTTTGAATGATGCGAGTAAACACAGCTGACAGCTGCGGTGAAACTCGAGCGACTAGAGCGATGCGATAGGAGCGTTTAGAGCGAAGCGAATATTCGCATTGCGTCCGGTCTGAACGCAGCATTAAAGCGAGCTCCACGCTGCACTGGAAACGCGCCATTACATCACCAGAAGTCCTAATTTAAGGGGTCATTTGTCCCAAAAAAAAAAAAGTTTACTCACTCACTCTATCAATAGCCCCACCAAAAATATTTTCCACCAGCCGCCACTGCATGTGTCACTGTGTGTCTTATTGGTTTTGTGGTATACTGTATTTTATTTTATTGTGTGCAAGACACATTTAAAACAAATAACCTTGAACCTTGAAGCCCCATCTCTCCCCACCTGCTCCTGCTTCCTACATCCCCTCCACACCACACCAAGTTGTTCTTCTTAATAATAATAATACATTTATGTTGGGGGGCCGCCTTTCATAACACCCAAGGACACCTTACAGGGGCATAGGGGCAATATAGGGAACAATTTAAACAGTGGATTTTGTGATATATCAGCCGGGGTGAGTCAAGACAAACCACAAATGGACTACAGAAGGACATATGGTACAGTTTATATTATTCTTGGTCTTTTTTCAATAACATATTTCAAAGGTTCTGGATTTGTTTACAAATCTAGAAACTAAATACAAAACTAGGATGATATGAAGATCTCATGTCAAAAATAATTGTGATAAATTAGACAGAACTGGCCTGTCTGTGAGCACATTTTATGTTGGTTTGGTTCTTCTGATAAAGGTGTGAATATCTAAATAATATACCAACATATGCTATTGTCATTAGTTGTGTCCCTGTTCTTCAAGCTAAGGCATTGCTCAATTAACAACTCTTGGTTTACAGAGTGGTAACATGAGACCGATTTTTATATATCAAATATAAATGTATTTTAATTTTATAATGTATTTTAAATATTGACAATATAATAAAATAAATGGAAATATATACACCTGCAACTATTTAATATAAATACCTTGTGTGTGTGTATAGCTATTGCTTTATCTGATTAATGTTATTTTCATATGAAAGTCCATGATTATAAGTATGCAGTATCATAACTACATCTTTGATGTTTATAAAAAACCAAACCGTTTGAAAATCGGTTGAAAATTGAGCAAGCTATGGTTATTTAAATAGTAAACCATAATGTTATGAATGAGAGCACTGCCTGTAGCAAGATGGCGGCCAAGTGGCAACGTCGGTCTCCATTGGCCAGCAGCGCGTGTGAGCCATCTAGTGTTTATATATATCTATGCTCGCTAAGCCACGGCGCTCGGCTCTTTAAGGGATGTGGAAATGAATATGAGTCTGCCACGTAATCAGCTTATCGTGGGACCTTGCTCGGCGCCTCGCTTACGCAACGCTCACACCATCTGAGAGCCTTTCATTTAGTTTTCATTTAGCGAGCAGAGAGGCTGATACACCACATCCACTGGCTGGCCCACCACAGCTGGGCTCAGCTACATACATCCTGCTCTAATCACGCCCGCTGCTGTAAAACTGTGCGTGTGTGGGAGGAATTGAGCCGGGCAATGGGGGTAGGGGAGGTTTTTTGTGGATTTGTGCTCAAGTGTTTTTATTGTTCATCTGCAGATGATTGCTTTAATAAATAACGAATCAGTCATATGTTTATGTCTCTTAATGCATTTATTCAGTTTAAAATGTTAATTATCTACTACACCATGCTTTGAATTTTCCGAAAGTGGATCACAAGATAGCAACACCTGCCAGTTTATTAAACACAGAAGACATCTGATTTTCCCAAAATAGCTTTTTTTGTGACTAGAAGACATTATAATCCTGCATTACAGTTGTTCTCGATTGCTAACACACTAAAATTATACTTAAAGCACAATTATTTTAACTGACACTCAAAGAGCAAAACATCGGCTCAAATCTCCAAAACTCTAAACACGTTTTCAGCTTTTCACACAATTTGCAAATCAACATGGCACTTTGTGCAAACCACTGCACACGTTTCTCCACATAAGACACAGGAATCTGACATAAAGTCACGTGTTAGCAGATTTAAAACACTGATATTCAAAATGCCTCACACATGGACCAATGATCAAGAAACACGTTCCACCTGACCTAACACCTGATAGCATCATTGTTGGCTCATCAATCACGATGTTAGCACTATAAAAAGACCACAGGTGAGTACTTTCTTACAGCAACAATGGAAGCCAACATGGAAGCAAGAGGAAGAGGAAGAGGAAGAGCTGGGCTGAGAGTGAGAGGAGGAGGAAGAGCTGGGGTGAGAGTGAGAGGAGGAAGAATGAGAGGAGGTAGAGCAAGAGGAAGAGGAGAGGAGGAGGAAGAGTACTCTCTAATGAAATGTTATCAACCATGGTTTGACGATGAGAGGCTGGACAGAGGGCTCAGCCTAATCTAAGCCGATGTACTGTCGTCTCTGTAATCCGGACACTTAGACTTGAAAACAGGTTAGTTACCAGTTTTTAGCTCTGCATGATTCATGATATATCAGTGCTTATATCTGTTGTGTGAAACGTATTTGCTTCATTACTGTAATTGAATTGTTAGCATGTTGCATACTATAACTGTACAAACATCCTGCACAATGTACTGTGGTAAACTCACTTTTATGCAACACAGACACTGACCGACCACTATGTCTTTGCTGTTTATCTGAAGGACTGAGAAAAGAAGAGGTGCAGGTGGGCTAAGGATGTTCAATGAGGCACAGGAAGCAGCAGTTACAAACTGGGTTTTGGCAAACAATGCATCACACTTAGAGAGATCCGAAGCATATAACTATGTGCTGAGATGCATGTTGCACAATGTGATTTTTTTCAACAACTCATTTGCTTTTCTTGCTTTACTGTATTTCTGTAAACTCAAGCAATCTTTCTCTGCAGAACCCTCTATGTACAGAGCATAGCCCATAACAGATGAACGTGCTTTAGATTACGCTCAGCAGTGTGTAGTTGGGTGGTCAAACCATCCAGTATTATGAATGAAGTGTTATATTTGGTGCTAAAGTTTGCATTTGGAAAGTGTTTATGTAGTTTTGAGTGCAGTTCTTCATTTAGCAGGAGAAATTAGGTGTTTTGCACTTTGGGTGTGTGGTTTTGTGAATTGTGTTTAGTGTTCTGAGAAACTGAGCAATTTAAAAAAAAATGTGTGTTAGCAATCGAGAATAACTGTCTTGTTTAAACCTTATTTAGAGTGGGCTATGCTAACTTTTTTGACTGTCCCCCCATCGCTTCTTTTTGGCAGCAGCCTGGTTTAAGGCGATCCTCTTGGGATCAGATTTATTCCTAGCTTCAGCTGCCTTTTTCACTTTATTTTTTAATGAATTTGCAGATACATGGTTTGCTCCTTATCCCACTGAGCCACCCTGATCTTTGCTTCTACTGCTTTTATGAAACTCATTGGAAGCTGTCTTGAGCCTTTTCCTCATCTCAATCTTTTATAAAACGTATCCCTCATAGCGCTGTCAACACTGTCATTTATATGGTGAACAGAGGTAAAAATAGAGGAAGTAATTCAGCAAAACAACAGAGCAATCTTTCTTTTGAATTCAAATGTTATGTCCTAAGGTTACAGTAAACATTTTAACTACACAATAAAATGCATGCAGACGGCACAATGAATGTGCTCCACCTCTTAGATACAGTGAAAACAAAGATGTTTCTGTTAAGCACAGGCCGTAACACACAAGCCTTCAATTCGAGAGTCATTTTTTGTGGTATATGCTGGAATGGATAGGTAGCATACTGACAGGAAGAAAAAAAAAGTACCTCCAACTTGTATTTATCCAGTTAAAATGTCTGAGTATATGCTCCCTCTTCACATTGCCCTGATTCATCATGTAACGCTGCCTCGTACAACCTCGCTGTTCTCCACTGCAGCAGTTAGTGTTTGGCTTGGTGGCATTAAAGTCCTTTGAAAGAAGTAGTGAAATAATCTCTCGTTACAAATAAAAAGTTGAATTCATAAGCAACCTTGCTCATTTGAAAACACACTCTTACTTACTAATGATGGGTAATTTTAGCTGCATCCAGATTATTTTCTTTGGTTATATTCTGACAAAAATAAATATCAGGGATGGTAAATGAAAGATCATCATGAAGTTTAAGTGTTAAGTGCATATTTTCTCAAGGAACTGTGAACTTTCATAAACTATTCATATTAACTCTTTATTTAGTACATCCCGCAACATGAAACAACTGTGGTCTGAAAGTTACAGATTGTACTCACAAATAGAACAAGTTGCTATGGACACAGAGGCAATGAGGTGTTCGGCCTTTTTGCATTTTTTTAATCCAGCCTTGTTTTATTGTCCTTAAGAAAAGGGAGAACACTTCACTAACATATGTATCAGACTAAACTTTTAGAGGAAAGCTCCACTTCCAGGTACACCTACTTACTTCTTTATGCATCTGCAATTTCAGATGCCTAGCACATTCTTTTTGGATGTGTATGATGATGTTAATCTTTCCCAGTACACCCACTTCACTTCAACCCTCCTCATTTTTCTTTCTACTTAAAGTTACATTTAGCAACATTTCCTTAAATGGCTGTTGTGAGTCTCCAGAGACGGGGTGTGAACTCACTGCTTTCAATGAAACGTGGGTGTGATTAAAACCAGTTTACCGCGATCTTTCCTCAAAATGTGTACACTATAGCTGCATTGGATTATGGGTTATTATGGGCGCTTCTGTCAGCAGATATTTTGGTCTCTAAAGTATGATGTACTTCCCCTGAAAAGTGCAAAGGTGTGAAGCATTTGCTCTTTCTGTAATGAACTGAAACCCTCCTACAGTATTTTAAATAATACAATGCAGCACTTAACGCTAGAGAAGCAAGTTCAAATGGAACTGCAATGAAGATTTGTCTGCTTGTGAGCCAGAAAATACACCAAAACTAATCCAACGGAAATATTAAAGGCCCCCTATACACTGTTTTTCATCAATATATTATAGGTCTCAGATATATACAAAACATGTCTCTGAAGTGCTTGGCTCCAAATACCAAACAGATCGTGCATTGTAGAATCCCATAAACCCCTCTGTTTCAGTCCCGTTTCAAAAGTGCTGATTCTGTGTCTGTTACTTTAGATCAGTGGTCACCAACCTTTTTAAGCCCAAGATCCCCGACCTCGGTCTTGGTGAAGAGCGAGATCTACCTAACGTGTATTGCAGAATTGAGTGGAAAAGAGAGCCCAGACAGTACTTCCAATTTGAGGCCTTTTATAAAGGCTAATTGCATCTGAATTACATCAAATCATTTGGTGCAACTTCCAATTTGATTAAACCAAGAACACGACATAACTAACATGTCAAAAAGGATAAATATATATTTGACATCATACCTATAATTTTAAGTTTCATTCATTCCTTCATTACAATCCTAAATATAAATGTATGTATCTTATTTTCCATTTGTTTGAGTGAATGAGTACATTATTTTGTTGACAGCAACAACAACAAAGAGACAAATAACATCTTGCAGTGAGCAGATAACATAAAGTGCCATTTTAACTGTGAGGCTTATCCACTGAAGCCTCATGCAAGTGTAACATTTAACATTAAAACTAGTTATTTTTAACACAATTCTTACAAATTCTAACAACATTCTTTATCCGCGCATAGACCATTGGTGCGTTCACACCGGACGCGATTTTTGGGGGCGGGGCGATTACATGTAAAGTCAATGCAAAGACGCGGACAGACGAGGTTGATGCGAATTACGCGTTCGTGCGGTAGCGGTAGCGTCAGCGGTGAGGATCTCAGCCTGCCGTCACTGACGTTGAATCAGAAAACCAAAACAGCAGCCGTTAGCAGTTAGCACACAGAACTCACAGCTCCTCTTATCTGTTCAGAAACTGGACAAAATGTAAACATGTACAAACCACAGACCGTCTGTGTCATGGCGAATACAGTCGCTGTTGTATCTGTGTCTGTAAGACGTTGTTGTGAGTTTGGACGGAGCAGATACAATGTTAGTTTAGCCTAGGGATGCATTACTAGTGGTTACTGGTGGCTACGGTATACCGTACCGAAATCAGATCCGGTTTAGATACTTTAAAAAAATATATTTTTTTTACATTTTTTTTAATTAATTTTAAAAGTGAGTCCGTGGGATTTGTTTTCTCTCACCAGTGAATGTAAATGTTGATTTTAAAGATGAGATTTGTTTGTTTGTGCAATGCCGAGATCTCATGACCTTTATTCTATTATTTATTTGTTCTCTAGTCAAATCTCAGGTTTAACATGAATTATAACAGTGCTATAACGGTCTGTTTGCATTGACAAGATGTGATATTCACGCGGCACACCTGATGGCGGGTGTTATAAAAGATATTCCATAATCGGTTTTCTTCATATTTTGTATGTATTTTTCATTGTTTGTTCAGTGCTAAAAGGTCCAAGAAGTCCCACAATTGAATTTAATATTCATTTGACATGTTAACTATATCGTAAAGCGCTTCATGGGAGTAATTGTGGGATGATACATTTTCAAAGTATCACGATATGTATCGGTTGAGTATCGGTATCGTTCAATGGTATCGGTATCGTAAAAAAGTCAACGATATGCATCCCTAGTTTAGCCCGATCAATCCGGTCTCCATTCAGGAAACACGCATTTTAAAAGGTGTTTGGCCTACAATATTTATGATTAAAATAAAAGTAATTCGGTCACTTTTGACACGAAACGCAAGAGAAGGGTTACGTGTATACAACTTAACCTGTTAAGTTTCTTGCTTGTGTAAAAACTGAAGTGGTTTGAGGCAACGGGTTTTCACGCACATTTCTAGTAAAGTCAACTAAGCCGGGCTAAGAGTGCACGCCCCTCTGAGAGATATTTGGTTAAATAGAACACAATGGTGCTCTAGGAGGAGATTCAGGTGATAAGGTGGGGGGGGGGGGTTACCTTGGTTGGTGATTGGCTAATGGTTACACAAGCCAAAACATCGTTATGACATCATAAAGTGGACGAAATCTGATCAGCTCATTTTCAGACAGGTTTTTATATAAATGGATCAGAACAAAAGGTGAGCAAATTAGCAAATCATTTTCCTGAAATGTTCAGAATCTCTTGAGATAGAGGGGACACATGTAAAAGACATAAAAAAGTTGATTTTGCATAATACGTGACCTTTAAGATATCAACAAAAGTGCAAAAAGTTATCTTTGGTATGAAAGAGCGAGGCGTATAGATAGAAGTTCTTGCAGTATTTGACAACGAGGGAAAGGGTCTATTATGGACATCCTGTGTAGTCACCTACAGAGTCCAGAAATAACCACACAGATTTGATTTTGCTGATGTCAGACTTCAATAGTCTTGTGTATTTCCATTTGATCCAAAGCGCGATCACATCTGTCCTCATTAGAAAGAGTCTCTGTGTGACATCACACATGTCACAAATCTGCTGCCCCAGCCCTGTCTGTCACACACAGCAGTGATTATGAAACCCAGAGAGCCCAAAGAGATCTATGTGTGTATGTGTGAAGCACTCTGTGTCCTCACTATGTTTATCTTGATTAATGTGTATCCTTGCATAGAGACATGAATACCAGCATTTCTCAATTACACACTTGAAGTCCTCCCTATCCTGATGTGAAAACACAGCTGTACTTCATGTGAAAGCACCCTGATAGATCAAGTAAACTGTTGTTCAGTCTGACGCCTCCCTACCACAGACCATTATAACACTTATTTTCCAGTAAATGAGGCTACAGCACTTACCATAGGAGCTGTATAGCCTGTACTGTAGATAGCTTACAGCATTTCCCCTTAAATAGTAATCTCCCCCTCTTACCACGAAGCGCCAACGCAAAACACAGATGAAAGAGGATTAATTTGAGTGGAATCTCCCTTTTGAAGCTAGAAAAAGAAAAACCCAGACTCATCCTCTATCCTCCAAGTGTGTCTGAAGCACACTCATGGTATGTTGATTGGGTGTAATTCAAAACCTGATAGCTTTATTAGGGTCTGTTGGGTGTGCAGTCCAGACAAGGAGTGCTCCAAGTGATGATGGCGCACCCACGTCTCTTGTCTAGAGGAGAAAACAAAGGTGCCTTTCTGCTCCTTGGGCAGTTTTTCCCCACTCTGGTAACAATAGCACCAACGCTCTTCATCTGTGTGTGTGTGTGTGTGTGTGTGTGTGTGTGTGTGTGTGTGTGTGTGTGTGTGTGTGTGTGTGTGTGTGTGTGTGTGTGTGTGTGTGTGTGTGTGTGTGTGTGTGTGTGTGTGTGTGTGTGTGTGTGTGTGTGTGTGTGTGTGTGTGTGTGTGTGTGTGTGTGTGTGTGTGTGTGTGTGTGTGTGTGTGTGTGTGTGTGTGTGTGTGTGTTAATAGGAGGCCTGTCTCATTAGTGAGCCTCAGACAGCTGGTTGAAATGCATGAGGTAGTCTATAGGTAGGACTCCAAAAGAAGCAACAAAAACACCAATTCATACAGACTAAAATATGTAGTTCTATGTTTTTATTTGTGTTATTATCCTGCTGGTGTGTTTGTGAGTTTGTACTAGAACGGAGGTTAAAGTACATTGTTATGATGATCTACCCTACAGGGGGTGAAAGCAAACAGGTTGAAGGTTGTGTTTGTCCGGGAGATATTTCCAATACCATCTGGAGTCAGTGAAATATATGTATTTAATTAGGTTATCCATGAAAAATGTATACTTTAATCAAGTAGATTTGTTCTGTTATAGGCACCTTGAGTTATGATCTATCAAACACAGTTTTTACACTATTTATGGCTTCCAAATTAATAAATTACCTGTCTAATGATACAGCATGTTATCCAGCATTACTCTTTGTAATGTTATATCATATCAATAGAAGTGTCCTTTAGTATAAAATCACATTTGTCTTTGTGTAAGGGTATTGCCACATCAAACACGATCATCACTTTTAAGCTCTTTTTCATAATCAGTGACATTTATGAAAGTACAGTGCAATTGCATAGCTAATTTTTGTTACTTTGTCTTAACAAAAAAAAACAATAACATTGATTTGAAGTTCTTTGCGAATTTTTTAAATAAAAAATAAAAAAGCCTAGAACTGCAACAGATATCATTTTTTTGGAGAAGCATTCTATTTTCCTGTGGACCCAGATATACACCAACACATTATTTGAAGGCCCGTAGGCACATTTTGACAATATGTTTTACAGACACACGTATATAAATTGGGCTAGACAAGGGTGGGCTTGAAGAGAAATTGCAAGGCAGAAGTTGTGGATAATCAATCACTCAAAAAGAATGGAGATGGCGACAGAGAGAGGAGAATTGAAGGTGAAGAAGGATGAAAATAAAAAGAACACATTTCAGTACAAACACCACTCTGTTCTGTGACCAACATTTACTTTAGACTAAGTGGGTGTACGAACCCCCCCCCCCATTTCACAACACTGTAAAAACCTAATTTGGTGCTAATAGGCCACTGTCTGTTTTTATAAGCTGCATGCAACCACTAGAACTTTACAAGGGCGTGGTTTTCTTTAAGTGCTTTTGCAAGAAATGCAATTTTCTCTTAGAAGGTGATAGTTAGATGGGTGTGAGGGCAGTGGGGGTGAGGTGATTTGGTGCTACGGCTCAGGGTGGAGTCAAGGGCCAAACATAACAACTTTAGCAATTCTTGACTGAAAACAAACATTGAGCATATAAACAGAAAAAACAAGGCATTTGCAGGCAACCAAAGTGTTACAATAAATGAACTGAACATTGTGTTATGTGAACATTTATGACAAAAACTCGGAAGACACCCAAATCGAACAGCACCGTGGTAGCATTATTGTCAAACACAAGATACACCAACTTCAAAGGGGACATGGAGACAAAAAAAGAAAAAAAAGTTTTGCGAAATATCTCGCAATACTTTTGCGATATCTCGCAAAACCCCGTTGCAGTTTGTAGACGGTCCCTAAGCACTCCTCTCCCTCCTCAAGGTGCAGATTGTGACCAATTCTTGATGTTTAGCTCGGATGACGGCGCGTATCGAACTGTTCTGATAAAAACGACTCTGTAGCTCGTTGTCTACCTTGCTATGATTGTAAATTCATGTTGTTTGTATTTTTTACAACGTTATGTTCATGAGTTATTGATCCGCGAAATTCAAATCTGTCAATAACTCAGCTCAGAGGGACGTGCATGTCCCCTCGCTCTGAGTGTTCTCTTGAGGTGTCTTCACTTATGCGAAAAAACCTTTATATATACAGTCTATGTGTCAAACCTGTGCCTATTGCCAAGCACTGATGTTATACCTTTATATTTAAGGCCAAGCTCAAAGTAAAATCGATGAACCACTCCATTGTTGTGGTTTCTGTGTTGCCGTAGCAGCCGAACTGACCAGGAAGTACATTGAGCTAAATGAAAAGTTTGCGAGATCTCGCAAAAGTATTGCGAGATCTCGCAAAGGTTTTAAAATATCTCGCAAAACATCTTTTTTCTCTCCATGTCCCCTAGGGGGCTCCGTACTATACAAACTATCCACCTGAGAAAATAAAATCCAATATTCAGTTTTGCCCAAGTCTAGAGGGAAATATCTTATTTTTTGAGCGGCCAACTGCTCCATAATGTTCACCTGCTGTTTTAAGAGTTTTTTTCTTCTGCTGCCTTCGATGGCCAAGAATGACGCTACGATGAAAGTTGCGTGCCAGAAAACCAAAACCCTATAAAGCCGAGGTTGAAATTCTCTGTTAGTTTTTTAACAACTACCCACCCTAATTTAAGTCATTTAATCCATTGATAAAATAAATATATTCATGTTATCAGCTTTAACCATCAAAGACGGTATTTGTGAAGCAGTGTTTGCCACTCCACTTTTGAGAGATCTCTTAAAAGTATGGTGAACATTGATGAAGAAGAAACGTCTGTAGTGCAATCAACTCGAGTGATAGAGCAGAGCGTCGAGCAGAGCGTCGAGCAGAGCGTCGAGCAGAGCGTCGAGCAGAGCGTCTCACCTGGCAGTGCTTTTACTCATGCGCCTCACGGAGCGTGGAAAGTAAGGGGCAGGGCTGCCTCTCTTCCGCCGGTGTAGAAAGGAGGATTTGCACCGAGGGCATTGCGGAGTGGCCTGAACTTTCTCTGCGTTTCGGGCTGGGGCCTGCTTCTGCCTGTCATGTACTACTGTAGAGGAGGCCTGCTTCCACCTGTACTGTGCTGCTGTGGTGAAGAGGATTTTGCCCTGGAGACGTCGAGGAGAGACGGAGCGGCTCCCCTTTTTTCGGGCTGGGGCCGGGGCCTGCTTCCACCTGTCGTGGGCTGCTGTGCTGAGGAGATTTTACCCCGGGGACATCGCGGAGAGACCGGAGCAGCTCCACGTTCGGGCTGGGGCCTGCTCTCCACCTGTCCTGTTTCTGCTGTGGCGGAGGCCTGCTTCCACCTGTAGTGTGCTGCTGTGCTTAGGAGGAATTACCCCGGGGACATCGCGGAGAGACCGGAGCGCCTCAACGTTCGGGCTGGGGCCTACTTTCGCCTGTCCTGTGCTGCTGTGATGAGGAGGATTTGCCCCAAAAACATCACGGATGCTGTGCTGGTCTGGGAAAATGGCCCTCATCAACACACTCTCACTCCCTAAGCGTCCAGGAGCGACGCTTGGTCAGGGTCCCGTGGCGTCCAGTTGTGACGCGCCGAGGCTCCTTCAGCTTTATAAACGGACGGTGTAATAACAATAACTCATCTCTCTCTCGTTATATTTTTGAGCTTTGCTAAAAGCCACTGTGTCTTGGGTTGGGTTGGGTCTTGGGTTGCCGTCCGGAGTTGTCCAATATGGCGGACCATCTCGCACATGCGCAGTACCGATCGGGCAGGGGGACGGATCGGGTAGTGACAGGGACGTCCTTTCATGCGTCCTTTCCTCCGGAGCGTCACGTGAAGCGACGGTCGTTTGTGATGATGCCGCACAGCTGATCGTCTGACAGCAGCTCTGTCCCCGTTATTTTCACAAACACCCCCGCCTACACATTTACTGACACAAACATTTGTATCATCTGTTGTAGACCCAAATAAATAAAATCAAATAAGAACTCATTCTCAAAAAAGATAAACGCCACTCTTAAAATGTATAAACGAACATTAGTTGGATTAATATTGATTAGAGTGCACAATATAAATAAAATAATTGAGAGAAGAAAAAGAGAGAGAGTTAGATTAACATTCATTGGATTGCACGCTTTGTTTGTTTGTGTGGATATGTAGCAAATTAACATTTGAATAGCACTTAATGACTGACTGAATGGAAATGACAATAAATGAAAATGTAAAACGAAAAAAGCGATCATGAAAATGTTTCCAAAAAATGAATAAAATGATTTTTGACCACTTTGCTGTTCAGATATATCACATATTTGTAACTAAATGATATATTAATTGAAACAAAACACGGTATAAACTGAGGAGTGACTCTCGTGAGGTTCATGTATTTTCTTCACTCCGCTGGGAAACTGCTCTCATGTCAAGAAGCATCAGATCAGTGCATGCACTGCATCGTCCAATCAGTGAGCGATACACAGTAAAGGGGCGGGGCGAGTGTCTGAGGATTTCATCGAAGGATGGTCTGGTGGTTCCTCGATTATAGCTCCTCCATTATCGCTCCTTGCTCCTTGCTCCTCCGGCAAAAATAAGGCCGTTGTTGGGACGCTACTCAAGATGGCGCAGACAAATCAACTTCCGGTGAGACCGAGACCAAGGAGCGAGGAAATGAAAAATAAGAGAAGTGAGAAAGGGCCTAGCACTCCTTATTTGGTAACCTGTGTGTGTACAGTATGTGGAACTTTCCCTCGATTCCATTGGCTCTGACGGTTAAAAAGAGATGTCAATCATCCAAATCGATCAAGGGGGGCCAGAGATATGGAAAATCCACCCACATGACCCCAGAAGTGTTTTTTTTTGCTAAATCTCTCTAAAAAGGTCAAATTTCACTAGTTTTGCATCAATCTTGATACAGGGTACTTATTATATGTTGTACTTTGGATTCCTAAAGCTTTACTAACCCATCATCCAAGGGTAGTTTTCACAGTACAAAATTATTTTTGGACGGACACTATAATTTACAGTTTTTTACTATGTTCAATCTGAATTTTCTTTAAAATAAAAAACATCTATATTGATTCTGACTTTTCTACATCCAACTCACAGGTTTATCATTACTTTGAGAAAAAAGATTATTAATTTAACCCTTTTAGAAGGGAAGATATGGTCATTTGTTCTGGGAATGTCATTTTCGAGCCTGAGACCTGAAAAACAGGCTCAGGGTTTAACAGGTTAAATATTAAAGTGGCAAAGGGTCAACAGGTCATGGTGGTGGGCTGTTACAGACCCCCCTCAGCAGTCAAGGACTCTTTGTCTTCATTAGCAAATCTTTTATCTCAACTTGACTACAAGGAAATAGTGCTACTTGGCGATTTTAACTGGGACTGGTTAACTACAGTGTCAGAGGATTTAAAAACCTTTGTATCTCTTTAAATGTTCCTCAGATTGTAGACGGTCCGACTCGCCCTAATATTAAGTCCCCTAATAAATTCTCCTTAATTTATCTCATTTTAATGTTCCCCATAAATACTCACCTGTGGGAGTATTCGCAAATTATGTGAGTGACCACTGTGTTGTAGCTACGAGACAATCCTGCTGAACTGTCTTCTGCATGAGAGAAACAAGGCCTGGGCAAAGGCTAGGAAATCAGGCTCAGAGGTAGAATGGCTTCGTTTTAGGCAGAAATAGATTCACATCCCAAATCAAAAGTGCTTATCAAAAGTATTATCTATCAGTAACCACAAAAAACCTTGAATAATCCTAGAACATTTGGGAAAGCCATCAAATCGATATCCACCGGTGAAATCCGTAATGAGCTACCTCCTTGCCTTACCACAGCATCTGGCACTATATCGGACAGGGCCACCATGTTAAATTGTTTTAATGAGCATTTTGTGTCCTGTGACCCTGTGTTTGATTCTGTTACTAACTCTGCTTCTGTGAACACCACCGAAGCAGACTCTGAACAATGTGATCTGGAAAACCCTTTTAGTTGTTCTCC
>NC_047513.1:11968499-12008499 GCF_902827115.2 Pseudochaenichthys georgianus | reverse complement strand
GACGGAGGACTGGAGAGCCATCGCTGCTGGGTTCCAGGAGCGCTGGAACTTTCCAAATTGCGTTGGTGCCATTGATGGGAAGCACGTGGTGATCCAGGCTCCGGCAAATTCTGGGTCCCTGTACTTCAACTACAAGTCCACCCACTCCTTGGTACTACTGGCTGTAGTGGATGCCCAGTACCTCTTCAGGGTAGTGGATGTCAGAGGTTTTGGAAGGAGCAGCGATGGTGGGAGCCTGCGGAATTCCGCTTTTGGAGAGGGCCTCCGAGATGGCAGTCTGCAGCTACCACCTGACACCGTCATCCCAGGAGCAGAGCGGCTGGGCCTTCTTCCCCATGTGTTTGTTGGGGATGAGGCTTTTCCGCTGCTGGAAAACCTGCTGCGTCCGTTCCCTGGACGTCAGCTCACGCGTGAAAGGAGGCTGTTCAACTACCGCCTCAGCCGGGCCAGGTTGGTGGTTGAATGTGCGTTTGGCATCCTCTCATCTCAGCGGAGAATGTTCCGGCGTGTCATCACCACCAGCCCGGAGGTAACAGAGTTGTGTGTGAAGGCCACCTGTGTGTTGCACAACTTCCTCCGCAGGAAGACAATAGGAAGGTCATCACGCACACCTGTCGTCCCTGTCGTCACAGAGTCGAGTGATGAAGCTCCAACCCTGCGGGAGACCTTCTGCTCCTATTTGAATGAGGAGGGTGTAGTGTCATGGCAGCATAACGTGGTGTAGGGTCACCATGGCTCCTCCAAACCAAAAGCTCTTTTAAGAGCTACCCATTTTTTTAAAGAGCAAATATTCCAAATGAGCCATTTTAAAATCAAACATTCCTAATAAACATGTTTCTTGAATTGATATTATTATATTATTATATGACTAACAACCTTTTTCTTTCAGCCCTGTTTTTACTGATAAACCACTCATAATTTCAATATGTTTTCACATGACCAATTACAGAAGAAAGCACATTATATATACCGACATACATGAAGCTTCTGGTATGTTGCAACTGACAAACCACATGAACAAGTGAAGACACAGTATAGCAATAAAACATACTTGAAATAATGTTTTATTTGGTGAATTTGAGTGAAGTGTGTGTGATGAGTGAAGTGTGTGTGATGAGTGTAACATTTTTTAATGTGGATCAGTACGTGGGAAAAAATTATAAATTGTCCTGCTGGTCCACGTCAAAAATGAGCTGGTGTACCCCGAGGCGGACTCTTGTCCTCTGTGCCCTTGTCATCTGCCTCATGGTGGGCAAAAGGCTCTTGAAAAATTGCAAGTCCTCGTCCTCCTCCACCACTGGTGGGGTTGGCTGGGCAATTGCTTTGTAATTGCTGACAGCAGACTTCTTTCAAACGGGGACATCTCCCTCCCCCTCCCCCGTGTTTTGCCCCGGACCTCAGCATTCTCCTCCTGGCTGACTGCTGCTGGCTGACTGGCTGACTGGCTGACTGGCTGACTGGCTGACTGGCTGACTGGCTGACTGGCTGACTGGCTGACTGGCTGACTGGCTGACTGGCGGGCTGACTGGCGGGCTGACTGGTGGACTGGCGGGCTGACTGGCGGGCTGACTGGTGGACTGGCTGGCGGACTGGCTGGCAGACTGGCTGGTGGACTGGCTGGTGGACTGGCTGGTGGACTGGCTGGCGGACTGGCTGGTGGACTGGCTGGCTGACTCACTATCTATCTGGCTCTCTTCCTCTGCCACCAGGATGGATGGAGGCAGGGTCTGCCGGGGGACATTGCAGGACGTCTCACGATCTACGATGAATGGGGTTAAAAACCCCATCACTGGCATGAAACGCCACGGCTTGTACCCCCCTGCAGACCCTGCCCCGCTTCTTTTGGCCTCCTTTTCCATATTATTTTCCTTGCGGAACCTGTCCCTCACATTTATAAACGATTTTTGGTCGAGCCAAAGTGCTGTACATATAATAAAATTAGCCTACAGTAGAGACACTTTACAGCAAATACAACAGCACAGATTGTTCAGAATATCAGTATGAGAAAAACGACACCCTCTGCATGTATTATATGTTATATATTATGCTTATACTTATTATATTATATATAATATTTTTTTTATTATTATATTAATATATATTATATGTTATGCTACATTACTAGCTGGCTAAATATACTGTCTATGCTTGATAGCTGTGCATGTATTATATGTTATGTTATATATTATGCTTATACTTATTATAATATTTTTTAATTATTATATTAATATATATTATATGTTATTATGCTACATTACTAGCTGTCCATTCAATGCTAAAACGAAGTAAACTGGATATAAACTCCCCAAACAGTTGAAAACCTACCAGTTTCACCAACTGTCTCTGCCACCTCCCGCCATGCCTGGTTCCTCCGGTTTAGGTCCCGGTAGGTGAACAGAGTACAGTCATACAAGACTGCGACATTTGCCACGGCAATGATTATTTTTTCCTCCATTTTCTGACATATGGAAAATAGTCAAGACCTGCCTACACGCGGTTTGATTGGTTAGCGCTTGTACTGGCGGGAATTGCAAAAACAGGATTTGATTGGCTGACGCCAGCTTCGAGCAAGCATCGAGCCTCAAAAGTTGAACATTGTTCAACTTTTGACGCCGAAAGACGCTCGCGAGGCTTGCAACGCCTTGCCATGCTACCCACAATGCAGTTCGGCGAAGTTTGAAAATATCCTACGTCACCCCATTCAAATGAATGGGCGAAGCGTTGAAAGCCTTTTTTGACGCCTGTAGTGTGTACGGGCCGTAATGGTTTGGTCCTGCCTCCAAACGCTGTGCCGTGCGGCACCAGCCGTTTCTAGCAGAGAGTGAGAGCATTTGAGCAGGGATGCTAGTACTTACGTGTGTACGATGTCTCAACGACTAACAAAGGCTTTCAAGAAAGAAAAGAAAGGAGAGAAAGAGAGAGGGACTAAAGGGCGACAGTATGTCACCCAGTTTTTCAAAAGAAAAGGTGGGTGTGGTCTATGAGTGGTGGAAATTAGTCTGAAACCGGCTCGAGATACACTTTTTGTTATATTCCATGGAATGCTCTTAACATCCCGATAGCAATGAATATCTGAAGCGCTTTGACAAAAAATCCATAACAAAATTTCATCTGTGGAAGCCGTAATACTGTAAAAAGTACGACCAATCATTTTAGCCGGCCCGGCTAAAATAACTGGATGGCCTACCTGCCTGTCAGCCTTCCATCTGTGCACAAACTTATCTCGTGCCCTCATTGGTCATGTGCGCGTCCGTGTGTGTTGGAGGAGGGGCTCTGTAAGGAAGTGGCAGATTTTTTCCTGTTGTGTATTTTTAAAATTCAAAAATTTCAAAATGACCTACCCCACCTTTAAGTACTGTTAATATCTTCACAGAAAATTCAAAGGTTTTTCATTTCACTCCTCTTTTAGCTTTTTAGACATTTAATAAATGCAGGTACATTTTTAGCAGCTATTCATACTAAATCAGTTGTCCCTCCCCTGGTGCCAGGACCAACAGATCCATCTTTAGGCTCCGCAGCCCTGTCCCCCCCATAACGCTTTGCAGTCTTGCCATGCTGTCCATTCATTGAAAGCCAGTTGGTTAGAAAGCTGGACTTCAAGGACTTGATCAGTGACTTTGCCTGTAAGAAGGTGAAGGCTCTTGGTGAGTAAGGCTGAGCCAGGGCTCGTAATAACTGTTAAAGGGCAAGGCTATGGTAACGATATTGGATCACTACACAGAAGATGCATGATGAGAAAAAGACTGAGAACAGGTAATAGGCTCTGATTTAGCAACACCATCAGGCCTTTTCATTTCCATTTCCGTTTTGTTGTCCATTTATACTTTAATACCCGTTTATTTTGTAGTTGGTATGTATATTTAATTAAAAAATCTGCTGCTTATGTTATTTTTTTTGTTATAGCATTTTACAAATGATAATATTGGTGTTAATGTTCACTTTATTTTAATTTAAGAGGTCATGTATATTATATTTATTTTGATTTATGAATGTTCCATTCAAAAATGTTATTAAAAAGGCATGTACACCATAAAAGATGACTATTGAAGTCTATTGTCAGGAATGTTAGTGTTATATCAAATAGTGATTATACTGCAGTAGAATGTTGCAGTAGAATTTGCAGTCTGCACAGTGTTATATTTTCCCCGCTCAGTGTCAGTAAATATTGTACAGTTAGTATTGTACTACAAAATAGATGCAAGCCAGTACAGGTAGAGATATTTAAGGCATAAATGAGTGGGTTGGGTTCTGGAGGTGTGGTTACAGCATTGTGCTTGGTTGGCGTGGCCTGTGCCTGGTGGTGGGGCCCAATGTGATATCTTTTCATGGGGCCCAAAATCCCTGGTGGTGCCCCTGTGTGTGTGTGTGTGTGTGTGTGTGTGTGTGTGTGTGTGTGTGTGTGTGTGTGTGTGTGTGTGTGTGTGTGTGTGTGTGTGTGTGTGTGTGTGTGTGGTGTGTGTGTGTGTGTGTGTGTGTGTGTGTGTGTGTGTGTGTGTGTGTGTGTGTGTGTGTGTGTGTGTGTGTGTGTGTGTGTGTGTGTGTGTGTGTGTGTGTCCGCTGAACGTGCCCCGTGTGGGGTGCTACGAGGGTTGCTGACAGTGACAGAGAAGCAGGACACTGGGTAATGGAGTTTGTACCAGTGCAGAGTGCATCACACTGACAGATGCTAGTCCCCTCGGGGAGGAAGTGCTCATTCACTCTCATTGCCACCTCGTGGGAGGGCCTGGAGTACCACCACACACACACACACACACACACACACACACACACACACACACACACACACACACACACACACACACACACACACACACACACACAGACAGTGATAGGTTACACCATACACAGAGTCATGGGAGGGCAGAAAGAGGCCAGGTGATCACACACACACCTACTGTACACCAGATATTACTAAAAGTTATAGAGGGGTAGTGTGGCTTTACCTACACCTATTAAAATGCTTGTATTTGACGAGTGTTGTTGACTCACATTGTTCCCCTTATTTTAAGCTTTCCTTAGCCGACAATTTGCAGTTTAAACAGATTGAGCATATTATTTTTATCATAAACATAGTGCATGTTTCAGGCCGTTTCCCCCTGTTCCACATATGCTAAGCTAACTGTTTCCAGGCTCCAGCATCATACTGAGCATCCACATGGGAGTGGTATCGATCTCCTCATCCAACTCTAAGCAAGGATACAAATAAGCAAATTCCCCAAGATTTAGAACTGTCTATTTCACCCAATCACACTGAAAAGACTCACTTTTTAGGACATAAAGTCACTCTACACAACTTAAAACAATCTAATAAGAGATTTGTTTAACCCTTTTGGGTCCACAGACTACATTTAGTATGACAATTTAAAAGGCTATACATGTAAAAGTCTGTAAAGGTCTTACACATGAAAGCAATTTGTGTCATTTAGAATTGGTTGGGTAGGCCCAGAAAACATTTCAGTTAAAAATGTCACCCGCAGCCACAAATGGGTTAATACACACAGCACAAATATTGAGGACAGAGAGCAGCATTAAAAAAAACAAGACACTCACAGAAATGGGTCATGTGCACACATACGTAGACTCATTATCACAAACAGTAACTCTGACAAGTATTCTCTACAAGGGCTCTCTCCATCATCCAGTCTGTCGCCTTTTCTCTCACACACCATCATGACACTCTTCATGCTCACACTCAATTTGACACAGTCACATAACTCCATGCACACACACAGAAGCCCAAATTGTGTTGTGGTGGCACCAAAAAGCCTGCAGACAGGTACATTAGAGGTAGAGAAGTTCAGGGTTGAGTTCAATGTCTGATCAGATCATATTGAGAGAGGATACAGACTACCCCATAAAATACCTATTTTCAGAGATGTAGCGGTTACCAGTATCATGATAAACCACTGTAAAATATTTCAACATTTAGTGTTTTATGTATTTTAATATAGTGGTGCAGGAATGAGTACTAAAATACGGAAATTAGTTAGTATTTTACCACATGCAGGTTCCTTGTTTCAAAGTCAACTGTTCGTGTGTTTTGGTTAGATGAATGAGATAAGTTCTGTGCACAAGCTTATGAGATGTTTACGTTGTGTTCTATGGCACAAAAAACTTAATATAATACTCAATTTAAGAATTTCCAAAGCCTTATTTGTCATAAAAGTGTTTAACAAGTGATATGCTAACATTAGAAAGTGTGCTTTTTTTGTAGAGCGGCTTTTGCTTCTTAAGGCCCTGACTAGGGGTGGGCGATATGACGATATATATCGTGACGATATTAGGTCTCCACGATATGCTTTTTCAGAGATATCGTATCTATCGTGATAAAAAATAGAAAAAAAAAAAATTGGAAAAAAAAAATACTTTTCCCTTCAGTTATGCTAAAGTCTTTTATTGCACTTCAAGTCTAAAGTTTACATTTTAATTGTTTGGCACTGACTTTTCCTCATTGATGTTTTATGTTTTACTTAGTTATGTTTTACCCTCCTTTTCATGTTTATTGATGTTCACTGCTAGTGCTACCTCAGAAAGTACATTTTTATACTGAGAAACTGTGCCTGAAGCCATATCAAAATGTTGCATTGTTCATTCAGGGATTCATTTCAGAAATAAAACCAGCTTGAAATGCTATTTTGGTCTGTTACTTGTAGGTGCTTGTACTGTTAAGTAACTTGAAAAATAACCATAATAACCGACATGAAAAAATATCGTGATGTATATCGTCTATCGTGATACTGCTTGAAAAATATCATGATAATATATTTTTCAATATCGCCCACCCCTAGCCCTGACACACCAAACTGACACCAAAGAACACGTCCCGACGGACCCGATTGTTGTGTCACCTCACGTCTCCTGCGTCTTGGCCAAAAAGTCGCACTGGAACACACCGCAAAGACTTCAGCCGACGGCCAAGTAGCACGTACAAACTGCGCATGCGTGAGTGGCAATAACTATAGGTTACTTACGTAACCCCAGGTATAAGAGTAACATGAAGTGAGATGTCTCACTATGGGATGCGCCTCATCGCGGAGCAAACAGAAGCATCAATCTCATTACGCCAATCCTGATTGGCCGGTGATTCTTGACGTCAACGTCAGGGGAAATCACCCCCTATAAGTAGCCTGCACCACGACGCATGCGTCATTCAAAATAAGCACCTCTTCTCGCTTCACCGTAGCAAGGAGGGCCGTCTGGTGAGACATCTCACTTCATGTTACTCCGAATACTGGGGTTACGTAAGTAACCTATAGTTCTCATTCATAACACTCCGTTCGATGTCTCACTATGGGATATTGTAGCTCCCGTATTGCCAGACGAGCTTATCTCGAAGATCACCGATCAACCAGAATTTAACAGGTGGAGCCCCGACTCAACAAGGTGCCCAGCACTGCTCGGGTCACGCTTGGAGCGGAGACGTCCAGCCTGTAAAAGCAGACAACAGTGAGCGGCGAAGACCCGCTTGCCGCTGCACAGATGTCTTGGATGGGAGACATCCTGGACAGAGCCCAGGATGCAGCCAGACCCTGATTTGAAAGAGCTCGCGGACCCGAAGGTGCCTGCAAACTCTGACTCACAAGGGTCTCAAAGCAATAGCCTCCACACGACAGTGGGAGAACCGTTGCTTAGTAACCGGCTTGCCCCCCTTTAAGGGTTAGCCCAGGACACCAGGAGTTGGTCATTATGACCAACACCCCTGATCTGTCCATACAGGTGCGTAAGCACAAACTGGACACAGCAAATCCCGCTGCTGTTCCCCGTAGGGACCCAGCAGCTGAGGAAATGTCACAATATCCATTGGGTACATGTACAGACAGTGCATGAAAACATTACTGGCTCGCCTGGCGGAAGTCAGGGTCAGTAACCGCACTATGTTAGAGAGACCTGGTGTAGGAATCTCTCGCACTCTGAATAGTGTTAACACCCTATGAGGGAGTCTCACTATATTCAGGTTGTACCACCCACGGGCCAGGCCCATAAGGCCAAGCGCTCTGGGTGTGGGTGAAAAATCTCACCCGCCGTCTGGGACAGTATGCCCCTGTGTAGTGGGAGCTGCCATGGCTGCCCGCACAGCAGCTGATAAATCTCCGCCAGCCAGTACATAGCTGGCCAGTGCGGAGCTATCAGAATAAGTGTGTGGCGTTGTTCCCTCACTCTTGCCAGAGTCTGGGGAATCAAAGCCAAGGGTGGGAACGCGTACAGAAGGCCCGAAGGCCAAACGTGTGCGAGTGCGTCCACGCCTAACGGTGCGTTTAGGTCGCGCATCGAAAAGAACAGCTGACACTGAGCATTTTCTCTTGATGCGAACAGATCCACCGTGGCTCTGCCATAACGCACCCACAGCTGGCTCACAATCCTTGGATGTAAAGTCCAGTCTGCATAAAGTGGTGTACCTCTGGACAGCAGATCTGCCCCGAGGTTCGACACACCCGGTACGTGCGTCGCTCTCAGGGAGAGGAGACGCCCGCTGCTCCATAGGATCAGTTTGCGTGCCAGCATGTGTAACTGGAGAGAACGCAAACCCCCCTGGCGGTTTATATACGATATTGTCGTCGTATTGTCTGTCCTCACGAGGACATGGTGTCCTCTGAGAAAAGGCAGGAAGTGCTTTAGGGTGAGGCACACCGCTAAAAGCTCCAGGTAATTTATGTGTGCCCGCTGGAGGTCTCTACTCCAGAGACCCCTCGCCGAGCGGCCTTCATAAATACCTCCCCAACCTGTCAGACATGCGTCTGTGGTGACCACCCTCCGTGAAAGGACAGCACCCATAGGCACGCCCCGTACTAGAAAAGTCGGGTGCAGCCAGTGGCGCAGTGCCGTTACGCATTTCACAGTAACCATTACCCTCCGCGCGCCATGATGCGCGGGGTTTAGTGTTAAGGCGGCTACCCAGCGCTGAAACTCCCTCATGTGTAAGCGTCCTAGTCGTACGACCAGGATGGCTGACGCCATGAGCCCCATCAACCGCAGGCATGTTCTGAAGAGAACATGTTTGCGACGCTGGAATAAAGCGAGACAAGCTCTGAAAGCTTTCACTCTTTCCGCTGACAGGCGAGCTGAAAAGGGCACCGAGTTCAGGTGTAACCCTAGGAAGAGTATAGTCTGCGCGGGGCACAACATGCTCTTCTCTGTATTTATTATGAACCCCAGGTTGAGCAGGTGCTTTACGAGAACATTTGTCTGCGTAATAGCCTCGTGCTCCGACTGTGCGAGAAGCAGCCAGTCGTCCAGGTAGGTCGCCAAGCGAATACCCTGTTGTCTTAACGGGGCTATCGCGGCTTCCGTCGTACAAACACTCTTGGACTGAGAGACAGGCCGAAGGGAAGTACTCTGTATTCGTAACAGATCCCCTGAAATGCGAATCTCAGATATTTCCTGTGTGGATAATATACTGGGACGTGGAAATTGGTTTACATCAGTCGACCTGAAAGATGCCTATCATCTTGTCGCACGAGACGCAGCAGAGATGTGTGAGTGAGCATTCTGAATTTATATCTTTTTAGATATCTGTTCAGAACCCTCAAATCCAGTATTGGCCGGATTCCGTTCCCTCCTCGTTTGGGGACGAGGAAGTACTTGGAATAAAAACCACTCTGACTCTGCTCGGCAGGTACAACAGATATAGCTCTCTTTTCTAGAAGTGAGAGGATCTCTCTCTCTAGAATATGGGCTGACTCTCCTCGGGCTTGTGAATACTAAATGCCCGAGAAACGAGGGGGGTGACAGCGAATTGGAGCCTGTAACCCCATCTTCCACTGTGTGCTCCTTAGAGCCAGCGGAGATGTCACCTCTCTTGCCCTCTGAGACTCTGTTTGTTGTGTCATGGGGCCCTCTAGTGTCTGAACACGGTGGTGCCCCATTTCAACAGTCCCCACCGTTACTGCGCACGCACGTGGCGGTGGCTTCACGGACCCGTCAATAATCCGTCCTTTGAGAGATTATGTAGCTGCTCTTGAAAGGGAAAGGATTGACGGGCCGCTCTTTACAGCTCTAGCCGGCACTGCGTGCGCACGTGGCGGTAGTGCCCTTAAAGCCCCAACCGGCACTGCGCATGCGCGTGGCGGTGGTGCCTTCACAGACCCGTTTATTATCCGCCTTTTGAGAGAGGCCGTAGCTGCTCTCAGAAGGGGATTTATGGTTAACGGACTGTTTATTGTCTTTCTTTTCATTTTTTTGAGCTGCGCCCTTGGCCGAGGCCTGGATGCATCAGCGAAAAATGGTTTATTTAAACAATAATGATGTGACATGTGTTTTGTGCGGACTTGAGGATGGCGTTGAGGCATCTCTCGAGGCAGCGGGAACACAATTCGAGCCGGAGAAGGAACTTCCAGCTCTGTCACAGAGGGGAGAAGGAGGGGCTGTCATGCCGCTCGCTTCTTCCTCCTTGATTGCTGGCCGAAATTCTGGGTTGGCTGCGCCTGGGCTGCGGCCGGGGACCGGAGATTTTCTAGACCAACTCGCCCTCGTCTCCTGCCTGGGCTGGGGACTCGGGGCGGACTGCGACCTCTGCTGATCTGGTACTCTAGATCCAGCAGGGTTCGGAGCAGCTTGGGCGAAGGGTCGCTGTTGCGGAGGCAGCGGCTGGACCCTTCGAGGGAGACAGAGGTGGAGGGCCTCGTCTTCCTTCTTTTTCGACTCGCACCTCCTCTGCATGGAAGCGAGAGCGGAGCCGAAAATTCCCTCGGGAACGATGGGCATATCCAGCACATCTTCTTTTTCCCGGTCTGGGAGGTTGGTGAGGTTGAGCCATCTAGCTCTTTCCTGCACCACCATGATCCCCATCACTTTGCCCGTGGCCTGGATGGCGCAGCGTTGGACACGGAGACAAATGTCTGTGACCGCTGCTATCTCGTCCAGAGTGGCCGGTCCAGAATCGCTCGACAGATCCTCACAGAGCTCCGCTTGGTACGCGGTTAGCATCGAGGAAACGTTCAGAGCTCTGGCGGACAATGCTGCAGCCTTGTAGGCCCGTTCCGTCATGGTCGACTGGAATCGGTCTGTTTTTGCTGGCAGTGTGGGGTTCCTGCTCGGTGACGGGCCCATCCTCGGTAGGAGGTGGGCTGCCACCAGCGGTTCCATAGGCGGTATGTGGAGCAGGCCGAGCCTCTCCATACCGTCACAGTCAAGGGAGGAGGCACCCTGGATTGGGGCCTTGTTGCTAAAGGGCCGGTCTCTCCACGAGACCGACACCTCATCCAACATCTCCGGGAAGACCGGGAGGAGTTGCCTCTTCGTCCTCGTTGTTTGGAAAAACAGTTTTCCTTCATAACGGGACCTGGAGGTCTCCTTGGCCACTTCGGGCCATGGGATGTCTAGTCTGGCCGCAGCACGTTGACACACGGCTTGTAGGTCCATGCTGAGACAGGGCGAAGCTGGTGTGCTATCGCCCGAGAGAGCAGCCATCGCTCCAGGCTTTGCAGCCTGAGCTGGTGACATGAAGACGTCGTCTTCCTGCTCGTCCGAATCAGACAGGAGGAACTCAGAGGCATCCTCTTCGTCCTCCATGTAATTTAATTCCAGGACATCCTCCGCGGGTGAAACCATGGTGAGGTCCAGCCGGGAGCCCCAGCTTGGTATAGCGTTGGGTCCCGTTCCCGCGTCCTTTGCCGCCACCGGGCCCGGCCTGATATGGCGCGGGAAACCGGTTCCGCGGCTGCCGCGGTTGATGGGCCCCAGGCCGTGAAGGCGAGGGGCTCAGTCTCTGCGGCGGACGCCCCCGTGTCTTGGTTGCCAGCCGGCCAACCAGTGGACATGAGGGGATCCTGTCCCGACAGGCTAGCTTGTCGTGCTAACCGTCGGCGAAGGCTCTTTATGGTGAGGCGGGCACAATGCCCGCACGAGCCGGGGTCGTCGATAGCCTCCTGGGCGTGTTCCAGCCCGAGGCAGGACGAGCAGACCTGGTGTGAGTCTGTGCCTGCTATCTTCAACCCGCAGTCGCAGAACCGAGCCTTCGAGTCCCTGACTCCTCTGGTGTGAGGGAGAGAGGCGTCCATGGAGAGGACCCGCTCTTAACAGGTATGTCGAAAAAAGTGTCCCAAACTGTCCTTTATCCGGAGAAAAAGGTAGTGTGGGTCTTTTCCTCTCAAAGAATATTACCTGGTGTGGCAATATTCTTTTTAAATCCTTTTATCCTCCGGGGAAGAAAAAAGAATAAAAAACGTCCTCGCTACCGTGGTGTCGGCAGTGAGGGAAAAAAGCACAAGCTAGCAACTGGTGTGTTGCTAACTTGCAAGTCAAAATCTTACCTTACTTCCAGAGGAAGAAATCGGCGAGGTTGACTATGGTACTTCTTCTGAAAGAGAATAGGGTAGCCGGCTAACGCCCGTCGACCGAAAATTAGCTTGGGTTCAGTCTGTGGACTGTTAAGCTAGCCGGGCTACCGTTCGAGATGTGCTCTGAAGCGAGAAGAGGTGTTTGAATGACGCATGCATCGTGGCGCAGGCTACTTATAGGGGGTGATTTCCCCTGACGTTGACGTCAAGAATCACCGGCCAATCAGGATTGGCGTAATGAGATTGATGCTTCTGTTTGCTCCGCGATGAGGCGCATCCCATAGTGAGACATCGAACGGAGTGTTATGAATGAGAACTCTCCTTACCAGCAAACGGCGGTAGTGTGTATTCGTCATTCAAAAGAGGCAACCGGAAGACAGACTGCGTGATATATACAAACAACAAATAGCGTGCGTTCCATTTTCACTCTTGTCCATCACAGACTGTTGCACAGACTGTTTCACATTACAACTAATAATCGAAAACATGTTCAGTGCATGACACTAAGGATTTTGGGAGATGGCCCTGTGGGCCATCTAAACTCATTTACAGATGGCCCTGAGCCCAATAGAGATTGCCCTGAAAAATGTGCGTGGACGAAATGGCACGAAGGGTTTGGGGGCCTCCGTCCCCCTAGAAAATTTCGATTTTTGCAGGTCTTAGATGCTGTCTATGAACTGATTTGTAATATTGTGTATACAGTAGGGCTGTCAAGTTAATGCGTTAACGCAAAAAAAAATTAACGCCACTGATTATTTTAACTAAGGATGCACGATAATTATCGGTCCGATATTAGGAATTATGACGTCATCCCGATAAACCCGATAACAGTATTAATAGCCCCGATAATATACAATATATTTTTTGGGTAAAAGAAAAGAAAAAAGTCCTGCGGTGTGGGTGGATTGGGATGAGGGGTGCTTGTTTTTCACTCGGCTCCTCCCGTTTTGCCAGTACTGTGGTATTAGTGGTTTAGGAAGAGGGGAGTTCTTCACAAATCCAGCGCTCCCTAATACTTCGAACCTGATCAGTCACCTGAAACATCGCCATCGAAGCGTACGAAGACAATAATACAATACAAAGTGTGTGTGTGTGTGTGTGGTGTGTGTGTGTGTGTGTGTGTGGTGTGTGTGTGTGTGTGTGTGTGTGTGTGTGTGTGTGTGTGTGTGTGTGTGTGTGTGTGTGTGTGTGTGTGTGTGTGTGTGTGTGTGTGTGTGTGTGTGCGTGCGTGCGTTGGAGCTATGTGCAACTGAAAGCATATGCTCGAACCGGAGCTGCCTGGAAGCTGCAATCATGTTCATGTATCCGAGCTGAGTGTGCTGACTTCTCGTACAATGTCCCACTGTCTGCTTCCTGCATAAAGTCAAGTGTTCGGCGCAGTTGTGGCGAAATATCGCTCCTCTGTTTTCATTTAAAACGCTCCTTATATCCGTTAGCGCAGCTAGCTAGCACCAGATGCTAACAACAACAATGCACGTAAGGTCTCTCTCGCTCCCTCGGGCCACACACATAAACACACCACACACCCTCCCGGTCCTCCAGATGGCCAGTCGGTGCCTGCCGGTGAGCGTGGAAGTGTGGTCTGCTGCAAGCAGGCGGCAGGAGCGGGGCTGTCAGCATCAGCGTTAGATGGTATTTTAAACTCGATGCGCTCTGAAACTATGGGGCGGCCGAGGAAAAAAAACGTGTTAAAATAATTAGTGGCGTACATTTTTTTTATTATCGGTCTTGAGAAGCAGTAAGTTATCGGTATCGGTATCGGTTTTCAAAAAATCAATATCGTGCATCCCTAATTTTAAACGCGATTAACGCATGTGTATTTTTTTTCCTCGGCCGCCCCGTAGTTTCAGAGTTTGTGTCACCTGTTATGGAAATCTAGGGCCCAACACAGCGCTGGAGAGTACAAGTCAAATGATCAAAACAAATAAATGGTGAATCAAGCAAAGCTGTCTTTTGGTTATTTATTTGAAGCTTCAAATACACGATATAATAATATATTGTCACAGTCGGACAGAGTATGAAAAGTCTGCCCGAGAGTGCGCAGAACAATGGAAAAGCAGAGATTATATAAGGAAAGAGTGGGAATATTATAACTCCCCTGTTCACACGGGGAGATTGTTATGAGACACCGTCTGGCCTTGCAGATAGCATAACGGAACTTTGTGTGACTGTTGTATGAGTCTCCCAGTCTGCTGAAACAGCTGTGGCCTGCAAGAGACTGGAAACTCATAAGAGAATATAATAGAATAATAATGGTAAAAAACACAACAAGAGGAAATAAGAAGCATTTGGTTTAAACATATGAAAGATATAATAAGGATAATAATAAGGATGATAATAATAAAAATGTCCACTACATTCTCCCCTTTTGATCAATAGAAAAAACAAATGATAGGAAAGACTGATATAACACATCAATGAATACACTCCATCGCTGGTTTAAGTAAACACATCACAAATATATCATAGAAAACTGGCTGTTTTGTGGAGGACAGACTCCAATATAATGTAAGCATAAGAGAGGAGATACACACATGATTATATTGATAAATCGGAATCAGACTCTTCTGATTCTAGCTGATCTATCTCACTGTGGCGCAAAGGATTGTCTTGTAATGGAATAGTAGTATACTGAACGAAAGCTGAGGACACCATGCTGGAAACGCACTTCTTCAGTATTGGGATAATCAAACAGGTACAACTGATTAATAGGCCAAAAATGATCGCCAGGGGTGTAACTATACTAGCCAGCCATGCCTTCCACCCGCCTGATGTAAGCCAGGCCCACCAGTCCCAGCCACCTGCGTTGGATATGTCATCAGCTTTCATGTCAGCTAACAGGTTGTTAAGATGCAGCACGGTGTCAGTGATGTTCTTGGTGGCGTCGGGAATGTAAGTGCAACAGGAGTCACCGATCACATGACACAGGCCACCCTTTGAGGCGAACAAAAGGTCAAGAGCGAATTGGTGCTGCATGAGCATGTTCCTAGAGGCTATAGAGAACCGCAGTGACGCGTCCTAAAACCCGGAAGTAAGTTAGCATTTTTAGCACTTCCGGTTCCTTCGTCAAAAAAGCAATGTATTTTCTCCATAGGGTTTGGAAAATAGCTCGAAATAAGGTCTGTGGTTGACACAAATTTAAGAGATAAATCACGTTTTGTGCTACGACAGTAGATACATCAGCAGTGACCCCACTGGTGATTTGTGAAGAGTTTACGTGTCTGAAAAACGATGGTTGTTACCGAGTGGCTGAATAGGACTACAGAAATGGTCGAGTCCGTTGTACGTCATTACGCCTACACACGTAAACACTCCCGCTAAGTTTGTTTTCCCCTGTGTTCTGCTTGAAAGCAAGTACCTGCCTATCTTTAGTAGCCTATCTGTAGTCTCTTTAGTATCTGTATATCTATATCTTACCATTAGAATCTCTATTTTTGAAATGGTCATTTTACACCGTAGTTTTATAAATTATAGAACAATTAAGTACCAGTGTTTTCCAATTTACTCGGCAGTTCGTTTCGTTGGCTATACGTTAGCTAAAGCTAGCGCTACTAGTTAGCTACGCAATGGTTTGTTGCTTTGCTCCGGGTTGCAGCCACAGGTCTTCGCATGAAAACGTGCTCGTTTCTATCGTTTCCGACCAATGGTTTCCAAAGAGAGTCTGGATTCGTGCCATGAGGTAAGCTGACGTTACATTGTTGTCCATGTCACGGTGAAATGTAAATGATGGGTAGTGTATCGCCGTTTAGAGATGGCCTGCTGAAAAGACCGCAAAATAAGTAAAGATAATGAATCATCCTATTAAAACCTGTGTGGGCTTATATGATAAGTCTAATTAGTACAAGCAGCATAACGTTTCACCATGTAACTAAAGATTGTAGTCAGGGAAATCAGTTTGACATATTGAACTAATAACAAATCCCCTCTGGCTGGCAGAGAAACGCTCTGCTCCATAGCTTCTCTTGGACGTAACATCACATGTACATTTTACATTTATATTCAATTAATATTCCATCCCTCACATACTTTTGTATATATAATAACTCATATTTTGTTTTTCTTGTTATGCTGCTGCAACACAAACATTGCCCCAATTGGGATCAATACAGTAATATCTTAATTAATTAAGAAATATAACTATTATAATTAGTGTAGCAGCTGACACCTGTTTTCAATATGGATTAATCTACCTTTATTTCTTTAGTTCAATTTTGATCTATAAAAATGTCAAAATAGTGAAAATGTTCACGAGACAAAGTGCAAGGTTATATCTTTAGATGTTTTGTTTTAGCCTATGTACTGTATGTCTTAATGCTCTTATTTGTGACGATGTGACTTCCATGAAACTAATATTTCATATCTTCCCAACAGACGAGCTGACAGGAAACCTAACCCCCTAAACGCACCAGGAGCGTCTGCGCCACGTTACGGCTGCGCCGCGGCGGTCGTAAGGATCGCGGCCACTCTAGTCAATGGGTGCTATTCCACCACACGCGCCGCGTTACGGCTCAGACGCGTCCCAGAAGCGGCTCGGCGCAGCGGCTCGGCGCAGCGGCTCGGCGCAGCGCTTCTCTAAAATTAGGATGAATCCTATTTTTGCCGCGGCGCAGCCGTAAGGTCGGGCAGGCAGCCCCCCCCTCGCAGGAAGTGGAAAGGTGAGCATCCGGGCCAGGCCCATCCCGCGTTATACTAATTTAGCAGACCCCCCTCCTTCATCACAACACCTCCACTACGATGCGCACAATGGACGACGAGGAGTTCATAATGGAAGTGGAGAAACACACCATTGTATACGATGTAACCAATGCTTTTTACAAGGACAACATCAGAAAGGACAAGGCCTGGTTTTTAGTCGCTGCAGTTTGTGGAGTGGAAGGTAACAACTACATATTAATGTTTTAAAGTTAATTAAGAACTGGGAGGCTGCACACACCGACGCTCCGCTTCCGCAACGTTTTGAAACGCGCCTGGTGTGTTAGGTCGCAGGAGGAGGTCGCAGCGTGGCGCAGCCGTAACGCGGCGCGACGCTCCTGGTGCGTTTAGGGGGTAACACTCTAACAACACAACATTGCAAAGGCGAGTAAATGTAAATTAAAAACGATTCACAATTTCTCAATTTCTTCTTCTTTCTTGCAGTGAGGTGAAGCTGACCTTGCACTTGGTGCCAGTAAGGATGCTCCTCACGCAGGCTGAATGTTTCTCCCTCCTTACTGACACAGAAGCCCTTGATTTGCAATGCTTCACTAATTGTCATTTCCCTGGCTCCGTAGGGACACCTTACCTCCAGCACAGCGGGAGACCCTTCCAGACCATCTGGAGATGCCCCCAACACTCCTGATTGGGAGAGCCACAAACCTGACTCATGGACCTGCATCTGGGTTGCAGTGGTGAACGCCCTGACGCCCTCACATTCATTCATAGTCCCCCACTGTACAGACAAACACCATCAAGGGCCTGTTGTTGCCCTAGCACCCTGGACAACAGTGGCTGTCATCGTCAAGAGGTTGCGGGTGCCATCTGGACCGCGCTGGTCGAGGAGACCATGCCGGTACCACAGACTGAGAGCCATCGCTCTGGGTCCAGGAGCGCTGGAACTTTCCAAATTGCGTTGGTGCCATTGATGGGAAGCACGTGGTGATCCAGGCTCCGGCAAATTCTGGGTCCCTGTACTTCAACTACAAGTCCACCCACTCCTTGGTACTACTGGCTGTAGTGGATGCCCAGTACCTCTTCAGGGTAGTGGATGTCAGAGGTTTTGGAAGGAGCAGCGATGGTGGGAGCCTGCGGAATTCCGCTTTTGGAGAGGGCCTCCGAGATGGCAGTCTGCAGCTACCACCTGACACCGTCATCCCAGGAGCAGAGCGCTGGGCCTTCTTCCCCATGTGTTTGTTGGGGATGAGGCTTTCCGCTGCTGGAAAACCTGCTGCGTCCGTTCCCTGGACGTCAGCTCACGCGTGAAAGGAGGCTGTTCAACTACCGCCTCAGCGGGCCAGGTTGGTGGTTGAATGTGCGTTTGGCATCCTCTCATCTCAGCGGAGAATGTTCCGGCGTGTCATCACCACCAGCCCGGAGGTAACAGAGTTGTGTGTGAAGGCCACCTGTGTGTTGCACAACTTCCTCCGCAGGAAGACAATAGGAAGGTCATCACGCACACCTGTCGTCCCTGTCGTCACAGAGTCGAGTGATGAAGCTCCAACCCTGCGGGAGACCTTCTGCTCCTATTTGAATGAGGAGGGTGTAGTGTCATGGCAGCATAACGTGGTGTAGGGTCACCATGGCTCCTCCAAACCAAAAGCTCTTTTAAGAGCTACCCATTTTTTAAAGAGCAAATATTCCAAATGAGCCATTTTAAAATCAAACATTCCTAATAAACATGTTTCTTGAATTGATATTATTATATTATTATATGACTAACAACCTTTTTCTTTCAGCCCTGTTTTACTGATAAACCACTCATAATTTCAATATGTTTTCACATGACCAATTACAGAAGAAAGCACATTTATATACCGACATACATGAAGCTTCTGGTATGTTGCAACTGACAAACCACATGAACAAGTGAAGACACAGTATAGCAATAAAACATACTTGAAAATAATGTTTTATTTGGTGAATTTGAGTGAAGTGTGTGTGATGAGTGAAGGTGTGTGTGAGTGTAACATTTTTTAATGTGGATCAGTACGTGGGAAAAAATTATAAATTGTCCTGCTGGTCCACGTCAAAAATGAGCTGGTGTACCCCGAGGCGGACTCTTGTCCTCTGTGCCCTTGTCATCTGCCTCATGGTGGGCAAAAGGCTCTTGAAAAATTGCAAGTCCTCGTCCTCCTCCACCACTGGTGGGGTTGGCTGGGCAATTGCTTTGTAATTGCTGACAGCAGACTTCTTTCAAACGGGGACATCTCCCTCCCCCTCCCCCGTGTTTTGCCCCGGACCTCAGCATTCTCCTCCTGGCTGACTGCTGCTGGCTGACTGGCTGACTGGCTGACTGGCTGACTGGCTGACTGGCTGACTGGCTGACTGGCTGACTGGCTGACTGGCTGACTGGCTGACTGGCTGACTGGCGGGCTGACTGGCGGGCTGACTGGTGGACTGGCGGGCTGACTGGCGGGCTGACTGGTGGACTGGCTGGCGGACTGGCTGGCAGACTGGCTGGTGGACTGGCTGGTGGACTGGCTGGTGGACTGGCTGGCGGACTGGCTGGTGGACTGGCTGGCTGACTCACTATCTATCTGGCTCTCTCCTCTGCCACCAGGATGGATGGAGGCAGGGTCTGCCGGGGACATTGCAGGACGTCTCACGATCTACGATGAATGGGGTTAAAAACCCCATCACTGGCATGAAACGCCACGGCTTGTACCCCCCTGCAGACCCTGCCCCGCTTCTTTGGCCTCCTTTTCCATATTATTTTCCTTGCGGAACCTGTCCCTCACATTTATAAACGATTTTTGGTCGAGCCAAAGTGCTGTACATATAATAAAATTAGCCTACAGTAGAGACACTTTACAGCAAATACAACAGCACAGATTGTTCAGAATATCAGTATGAGAAAAACGACACCCTCTGCATGTATTATGTTATATATTATGCTTATACTTATTATATTATATATAATATTTTTTTTTTATTATATTAATATATATTATATGTTATGCTACATTACTAGCTGGCTAAATATACTGTCTATGCTTGATAGCTGTGCATGTATTATATGTTATGTTATATATTATGCTTATACTTATTATAATATTTTTTAATTATTATATTATATATATTATATTTATTATGCTACATTACTAGCTGTCCATTCAATGCTAAAACGAAGTAAACTGGATATAAACTCCCCAAACAGTTGAAAACCTACCAGTTTCACCAACTGTCTCTGCCACCTCCCGCCATGCCTGGTTCCTCCGGTTTAGGTCCCGGTAGGTGAACAGAGTACAGTCATACAAGACTGCGACATTTGCCACGGCAATGATTATTTTTTCCTCCATTTTCTGACATATGGAAAATAGTCAGACCTGCCTACACGCGGTTTGATTGGTTAGCGCTTGTACTGGCGGGAATTGCAAAAACAGGATTTGATTGGCTGACGCCAGCTTCGAGCAAGCATCGAGCCTCAAAAGTTGAACATTGTTCAACTTTTGACGCCGAAAGCGCTCGCGAGGCTTGCAACGCCTTGCCATGCTACCCACAATGCAGTTCGGCGAAGTTTGAAAATATCCTACGTCACCCCATTCAAATGAATGGGCGAAGCGTTGAAAGCCTTTTTTGACGCCTGTAGTGTGTACGGGCCGTAATGGTTTGGTCCTGCCTCCAAACGCTGTGCCGTGCGGCACCAGCCGTTTCTAGCAGAGAGTGAGAGCATTTGAGCAGGGATGCTAGTACTTACGTGTGTACGATGTCTCAACGACTAACAAAGGCTTTCAAGAAAGAAAAGAAAGGAGAGAAAGAGAGAGGGACTAAAGGGCGACAGTATGTCACCCAGTTTTTCAAAGAAAAGGTGGGTGTGGTCTATGAGTGGTGGAAATTAGTCTGAAACCGGCTCGAGATACACTTTTTTGTTATATTCCATGGAATGCTCTTAACATCCCGATAGCAATGAATATCTGAAGCGCTTTGACAAAAAATCCATAACAAAATTTCATCTGTGGAAGCCGTAATACTGTAAAAAGTACGACCAATCATTTTAGGCCGCCCGGCTAAAATAACTGGATGGCCTACCTGCCTGTCAGCCTTCCATCTGTGCACAAACTTATCTCGTGCCCTCATTGGTCATGTGCGCGTCCGTGTGTGTTGGAGGAGGGGCTCTGTAAGGAAGTGGCAGATTTTTTCCTGTTGTGTATTTTTAAAATTCAAAATTTCAAAATGACCTACCCCACCTTTAAGTACTGTTAATATCTTCACAGAAAATTCAAGGTTTTTCATTTCACTCCTCTTTTAGCTTTTAGACATTTAATAAATGCAGGTACATTTTTAGCAGCTATTCATACTAAATCAGTTGTCCCTCCCCTGGTGCCAGGACCAACAGATCCATCTTTAGGCTCCGCAGCCCTGTCCCCCCATAACGCTTTGCAGTCTTGCCATGCTGTCCATTCATTGAAAGCCAGTTGGTTAGAAAGCTGGACTTCAAGGACTTGATCAGTGACTTTGCCTGTAAAAGGTGAAGGCTCTTGGTGAGTAAGGCTGAGCCAGGGCTCGTAATAACTGTTAAAGGGCAAGGCTATGGTAACGATATTGGATCACTACACAGAAGATGCATGATGAGAAAAAGACTGAGAACAGGTAATAGGCTCTGATTTAGCACACCATCAGGCCTTTTCATTTCCATTTCCGTTTTGTTGTCCATTTATACTTTAATACCCGTTTATTTTGTAGTTGGTATGTATATTTAATTAAAAAATCTGCTGCTTATGTTTTTTTTTGTTATAGCATTTTACAAATGATAATATTGGTGTTAATGTTCACTTTATTTTAATTTAAGAGGTCATGTATATTATATTTATTTTGATTTATGAATGTTCCATTCAAAAATGTTATTAAAAAGGCATGTACACCATAAAAGATGACTATTGAAGTCTATTGTCAGGAATGTTAGTGTTATATCAAATAGTGATTATACTGCAGTAGAATGTTGCAGTAGAATTTGCAGTCTGCACAGTGTTATATTTTCCCCGCTCAGTGTCAGTAAATATTGTACAGTTAGTATTGTACTACAAAATAGATGCAAGCCAGTACAGGTAGAGATATTTAAGGCATAAATGAGTGGGTTGGGTTCTGGAGGTGTGGTTACAGCATTGTGCTTGGTTGGCGTGGCCTGTGCCTGGTGGTGGGGCCCAATGTGATATCTTTTCATGGGGCCCAAAATCCCTGGTGGTGCCCCTGTGTGTGTGTGTGTGTGTGTGTGTGGTGTGTGTGTGTGTGTGTGTGTGTGTGTGTGTTGTGTGTGTGTGTGTGTTTGTGTGTGTGTGTGTGTGTGTGTGTGTGTGTGTGGTGTGTGTGTGTGTGTGTGTGTGTGTGTGTGTGTGTGGTGTGTGTTGTTGGTGTGTGTGTGTGGTGTGTGTGTGTGTGTCCGCTGAACGTGCCCCGTGTGGGGTGCTACGAGGGTTGCTGACAGTGACAGAGAAGCAGGACACTGGGTAATGGAGTTTGTACCAGTGCAGAGTGCATCACACTGACAGATGCTAGTCCCCTCGGGGAGGAAGTGCTCATTCACTCTCATTGCCACCTCGTGGGAGGGCCTGGAGTACCACCACACACACACACACACACACACACACACACACACACACACACACACACACACACACACACACACACACACACACACACACAGACAGTGATAGGTTACACCATACACAGAGTCATGGGAGGGCAGAAAGAGGCCAGGTGATCACACACACACCTACTGTACACCAGATATTACTAAAAGTTATAGAGGGGTAGTGTGGCTTTACCTACACCTATTAAAATGCTTGTATTTGACGAGTGTTGTTGACTCACATTGTTCCCCTTATTTTAAGCTTTCCTTAGCCGACAATTTGCAGTTTAAACAGATTGAGCATATTATTTTTATCATAAACATAGTGCATGTTTCAGGCCGTTTCCCCCTGTTCCACATATGCTAAGCTAACTGTTTCCAGGCTCCAGCATCATACTGAGCATCCACATGGGAGTGGTATCGATCTCCTCATCCAACTCTAAGCAAGGATACAAATAAGCAAATTCCCCAAGATTTAGAACTGTCTATTTCACCCAATCACACTGAAAACTCACTTTTTAGGACATAAAGTCACTCTACACAACTTAAAACAATCTAATAAGAGATTTGTTTAACCCTTTTGGGTCCACAGACTACATTTAGTATGACAATTTAAAAGGCTATACATGTAAAAGTCTGTAAAGGTCTTACACATGAAAGCAATTTGTGTCATTTAGAATTGGTTGGGTAGGCCCAGAAAAATTTCAGTTAAAAATGTCACCCGCAGCCACAAATGGGTTAATACACACAGCACAAATATTGAGGACAGAGAGCAGCATTAAAAAAAAAAGACACTCACAGAAATGGGTCATGTGCACACATACGTAGACTCATTATCACAAACAGTAACTCTGACAAGTATTCTCTACAAGGGCTCTCTCCATCATCCAGTCTGTCGCCTTTTCTCTCACACACCATCATGACACTCTTCATGCTCACACTCAATTTGACACAGTCACATAACTCCATGCACACACACAGAAGCCCAAATTGTGTTGTGGTGGCACCAAAAAGCCTGCAGACAGGTACATTAGAGGTAGAGAAGTTCAGGGTTGAGTTCAATGTCTGATCAGATCATATTGAGAGAGGATACAGACTACCCCATAAAATACCTATTTTCAGAGATGTAGCGGTTACCAGTATCATGATAAACCACTGTAAAATATTTCAACATTTAGTGTTTTATGTATTTTAATATAGTGGTGCAGGAGAGTACTAAAATACGGAAATTAGTTAGTATTTTACCACATGCAGGTTCCTTGTTTCAAAGTCAACTGTTCGTGTGTTTTGGTTAGATGAATGAGATAAGTTCTGTGCACAAGCTTATGAGATGTTTACGTTGTGTTCTATGGCACAAAAAACTTAATATAATACTCAATTTAAGAATTTCCAAAGCCTTATTTGTCATAAAAGTGTTTAACAAGTGATATGCTAACATTAGAAAGTGTGCTTTTTTGTAGAGCGGCTTTTGCTTCTTAAGGCCCTGACTAGGGGTGGGCGATATGACGATATATATCGTGACGATATTAGGTCTCCACGATATGCTTTTTCAGAGATATCGTATCTATCGTGATAAAAAATAGAAAAAAAAAAAATTGGAAAAAAAAAATACTTTTCCCTTCAGTTATGCTAAAGTCTTTTATTGCACTTCAAGTCTAAAGTTACATTTTAATTGTTTGGCACGACTTTTTCCTCATTGATGTTTTATGTTTTACTTAGTTATGTTTTACCCTCCTTTCATGTTTATTGATGTTTCACTGCTAGTGCTACCTCAGAAAGTACATTTTTATACTGAGAAACTGTGCCTGAAGCATATCAAATGTTGCATTGTTCATTCAGGGATTCATTTCAGAAATAAAACCAGCTTGAAATGCTATTTTGGTCTGTTACTTGTAGGTGCTTGTACTGTTAAGTAACTTGAAAAATAACCATAATAACCGACATGAAAAAATATCGTGATGTATATCGTCTATCGTGATACTGCTTGAAAAATATCATGATAATATATTTTTCAATATCGCCCACACCCCTAGCCCTGACACACCAAACTGACACCAAAGAACACGTCCCGACGGACCCGATTGTTGTGTCACCTCACGTCTCCTGCGTCTTGGCCAAAAGTCGCACTGGAACACACCGCAAAGACTTCAGCCGACGGCCAAGTAGCACGTACAAACTGCGCATGCGTTGAGTGGCAATAACTATAGGTACTTACGTAACCCCAGGTATAAGAGTAACATGAAGTGAGATGTCTCACTATGGATGCGCCTCATCGCGGAGCAAACAGAAGCATCAATCTCATTACGCCAATCCTGATTGGCCGGTGATTCTTGACGTCAACGGTCAGGGGAAATCACCCCCTATAAGTAGCCTGCACCACGACGCATGCGTCATTCAAAATAAGCACCTCTTCTCGCTTCACCGTAGCAAGGAGGGCCGTCTGGTGAGACATCTCACTTCATGTTACTCCGAATACTGGGGTTACGTAAGTAACCTATAGTTTCTCATTCATAACACTCCGTTCGATGTCTCACTATGGGATATTGTAGCTCCCGTATTGCCAGACGAGCTTATCTCGAAGATCACCGATCAACCAGAATTTAACAGGTGGAGCCCCGACTCAACAAGGTGCCCAGCACTGCTCGGGTCACGCTTGGAGCGGAGACGTCCAGCCTGTAAAAGCAGACAACAGTGAGCGGCGAAGACCCGCTTGCCGCTGCACAGATGTCTTGGATGGGAGACATCCTGGACAGAGCCCAGGATGCAGCCAGACCCTGATTTGAAAGAGCTCGCGGACCCGAAGGTGCCTGCAAACTCTGACTCACAAGGGTCTCAAAGCAATAGCCTCCACACGACAGTGGGAGAACCGTTGCTTAGTAACCGGCTTGCCCCCCTTTAAGGGTTAGCCCAGGACACCAGGAGTTGGTCATTATGACCAACACCCCTGATCTGTCCATACAGGTGCGTAAGCACAAACTGGACACAGCAAATCCCGCTGCTGTTCCCCGTAGGGACCCAGCAGCTGAGGAAATGTCACAATATCCATTGGGTACATGTACAGACAGTGCATGAAAACATTACTGGCTCGCCTGGCGGAAGTCAGGGTCAGTAACCGCACTATGTTAGAGAGACCTGGTGTAGGAATCTCTCGCACTCTGAATAGTGTTAACACCCTATGAGGGAGTCTCACTATATTCAGGTTGTACCACCCACGGGCCAGGCCCATAAGGCCAAGCGCTCTGGGTGTGGGTGAAAAATCTCACCCGCCGTCTGGGACAGTATGCCCCTGTGTAGTGGGAGCTGCCATGGCTGCCCGCACAGCAGCTGATAAATCTCCGCCAGCCAGTACATAGCTGGCCAGTGCGGAGCTATCAGAATAAGTGTGTGGCGTTGTTCCCTCACTCTTGCCAGAGTCTGGGGAATCAAAGCCAAGGGTGGGAACGCGTACAGAAGGCCCGAAGGCCAAACGTGTGCGAGTGCGTCCACGCCTAACGGTGCGTTTAGGTCGCGCATCGAAAAGAACAGCTGACACTGAGCATTTTCTCTTGATGCGAACAGATCCACCGTGGCTCTGCCATAACGCACCCACAGCTGGCTCACAATCCTTGGATGTAAAGTCCAGTCTGCATAAAGTGGTGTACCTCTGGACAGCAGATCTGCCCCGAGGTTCGACACACCCGGTACGTGCGTCGCTCTCAGGGAGAGGAGACGCCCGCTGCTCCATAGGATCAGTTTGCGTGCCAGCATGTGTAACTGGAGAGAACGCAAACCCCCCTGGCGGTTTATATACGATATTGTCGTCGTATTGTCTGTCCTCACGAGGACATGGTGTCCTCTGAGAAAAGGCAGGAAGTGCTTTAGGGTGAGGCACACCGCTAAAAGCTCCAGGTAATTTATGTGTGCCCGCTGGAGGTCTCTACTCCAGAGACCCCTCGCCGAGCGGCCTTCATAAATACCTCCCCAACCTGTCAGACATGCGTCTGTGGTGACCACCCTCCGTGAAAGGACAGCACCCATAGGCACGCCCCGTACTAGAAAAGTCGGGTGCAGCCAGTGGCGCAGTGCCGTTACGCATTTCACAGTAACCATTACCCTCCGCGCGCCATGATGCGCGGGGTTTAGTGTTAAGGCGGCTACCCAGCGCTGAAACTCCCTCATGTGTAAGCGTCCTAGTCGTACGACCAGGATGGCTGACGCCATGAGCCCCATCAACCGCAGGCATGTTCTGAAGAGAACATGTTTGCGACGCTGGAATAAAGCGAGACAAGCTCTGAAAGCTTTCACTCTTTCCGCTGACAGGCGAGCTGAAAAGGGCACCGAGTTCAGGTGTAACCCCAGGAAGAGTATAGTCTGCGCGGGGCACAACATGCTCTTCTCTGTATTTATTATGAACCCCAGGTTGAGCAGGTGCTTTACGAGAACATTTGTCTGCGTAATAGCCTCGTGCTCCGACTGTGCGAGAAGCAGCCAGTCGTCCAGGTAGGTCGCCAAGCGAATACCCTGTTGTCTTAACGGGGCTATCGCGGCTTCCGTCGTACAAACACTCTTGGACTGAGAGACAGGCCGAAGGGAAGTACTCTGTATTCGTAACAGATCCCCTGAAATGCGAATCTCAGATATTTCCTGTGTGGATAATATACTGGGACGTGGAAATTGGTTTACATCAGTCGACCTGAAAGATGCCTATCATCTTGTCGCACGAGACGCAGCAGAGATGTGTGAGTGAGCATTCTGAATTTATATCTTTTTAGATATCTGTTCAGAACCCTCAAATCCAGTATTGGCCGGATTCCGTTCCCTCCTCGTTTGGGGACGAGGAAGTACTTGGAATAAAAACCACTCTGACTCTGCTCGGCAGGTACAACAGATATAGCTCTCTTTTCTAGAAGTGAGAGGATCTCTCTCTCTAGAATATGGGCTGACTCTCCTCGGGCTTGTGAATACTAAATGCCCGAGAAACGAGGGGGGTGACAGCGAATTGGAGCCTGTAACCCCATCTTCCACTGTGTGCTCCTTAGAGCCAGCGGAGATGTCACCTCTCTTGCCCTCTGAGACTCTGTTTGTTGTGTCATGGGGCCCTCTAGTGTCTGAACACGGTGGTGCCCCATTTCAACAGTCCCCACCGTTACTGCGCACGCACGTGGCGGTGGCTTCACGGACCCGTCAATAATCCGTCCTTTGAGAGATTATGTAGCTGCTCTTGAAAGGGAAAGGATTGACGGGCCGCTCTTTACAGCTCTAGCCGGCACTGCGTGCGCACGTGGCGGTAGTGCCCTTAAAGCCCCAACCGGCACTGCGCATGCGCGTGGCGGTGGTGCCTTCACAGACCCGTTTATTATCCGCCTTTTGAGAGAGGCCGTAGCTGCTCTCAGAAGGGGATTTATGGTTAACGGACTGTTTATTGTCTTTCTTTTCATTTTTTTGAGCTGCGCCCTTGGCCGAGGCCTGGATGCATCAGCGAAAAATGGTTTATTTAAACAATAATGATGTGACATGTGTTTTGTGCGGACTTGAGGATGGCGTTGAGGCATCTCTCGAGGCAGCGGGAACACAATTCGAGCCGGAGAAGGAACTTCCAGCTCTGTCACAGAGGGGAGAAGGAGGGGCTGTCATGCCGCTCGCTTCTTCCTCCTTGATTGCTGGCCGAAATTCTGGGTTGGCTGCGCCTGGGCTGCGGCCGGGACCGGAGATTTTCTAGACCAACTCGCCCTCGTCTCCTGCCTGGGCTGGGGACTCGGGGCGGACTGCGACCTCTGCTGATCTGGTACTCTAGATCCAGCAGGGTTCGGAGCAGCTTGGGCGAAGGGTCGCTGTTGCGGAGGCAGCGGCTGGACCCTTCGAGGGAGACAGAGGTGGAGGGCCTCGTCTTCCTTCTTTTTCGACTCGCACCTCCTCTGCATGGAAGCGAGAGCGGAGCCGAAAATTCCCTCGGGAACGATGGGCATATCCAGCACATCTTCTTTTTCCCGGTCTGGGAGGTTGGTGAGGTTGAGCCATCTAGCTCTTTCCTGCACCACCATGATCCCCATCACTTTGCCCGTGGCCTGGATGGCGCAGCGTTGGACACGGAGACAAATGTCTGTGACCGCTGCTATCTCGTCCAGAGTGGCCGGTCCAGAATCGCTCGACAGATCCTCACAGAGCTCCGCTTGGTACGCGGTTAGCATCGAGGAAACGTTCAGAGCTCTGGCGGACAATGCTGCAGCCTTGTAGGCCCGTTCCGTCATGGTCGACTGGAATCGGTCTGTTTTTGCTGGCAGTGTGGGGTTCCTGCTCGGTGACGGGCCCATCCTCGGTAGGAGGTGGGCTGCCACCAGCGGTTCCATAGGCGGTATGTGGAGCAGGCCGAGCCTCTCCATACCGTCACAGTCAAGGGAGGAGGCACCCTGGATTGGGGCCTTGTTGCTAAAGGGCCGGTCTCTCCACGAGACCGACACCTCATCCAACATCTCCGGGAAGACCGGGAGGAGTTGCCTCTTCGTCCTCGTTGTTTGGAAAAACAGTTTTCCTTCATAACGGGACCTGGAGGTCTCCTTGGCCACTTCGGGCCATGGGATGTCTAGTCTGGCCGCAGCACGTTGACACACGGCTTGTAGGTCCATGCTGAGACAGGGCGAAGCTGGTGTGCTATCGCCCGAGAGAGCAGCCATCGCTCCAGGCTTTGCAGCCTGAGCTGGTGACATGAAGACGTCGTCTTCCTGCTCGTCCGAATCAGACAGGAGGAACTCAGAGGCATCCTCTTCGTCCTCCATGTAATTTAATTCCAGGACATCCTCCGCGGGTGAAACCATGGTGAGGTCCAGCCGGGAGCCCCAGCTTGGTATAGCGTTGGGTCCCGTTCCCGCGTCCTTTGCCGCCACCGGGGCCCGGCCTGATATGGCGCGGGAAACCGGTTCCGCGGCTGCCGCGGTTGATGGGCCCCAGGCCGTGAAGGCGAGGGGCTCAGTCTCTGCGGCGGACGCCCCCGTGTCTTGGTTGCCAGCCGGCCAACCAGTGGACATGAGGGGATCCTGTCCCGACAGGCTAGCTTGTCGTGCTAACCGTCGGCGAAGGCTCTTTATGGTGAGGCGGGCACAATGCCCGCACGAGCCGGGGTCGTCGATAGCCTCCTGGGCGTGTTCCAGCCCGAGGCAGGACGAGCAGACCTGGTGTGAGTCTGTGCCTGCTATCTTCAACCCGCAGTCGCAGAACCGAGCCTTCGAGTCCCTGACTCCTCTGGTGTGAGGGAGAGAGGCGTCCATGGAGAGGACCCGCTCTTAACAGGTATGTCGAAAAAAGTGTCCCAAACTGTCCTTTATCCGGAGAAAAAGGTAGTGTGGGTCTTTTCCTCTCAAAGAATATTACCTGGTGTGGCAATATTCTTTTTTAAATCCTTTTATCCTCCGGGGAAGAAAAAAGAATAAAAAACGTCCTCGCTACCGTGGTGTCGGCAGTGAGGGAAAAAAGCACAAGCTAGCAACTGGTGTGTTGCTAACTTGCAAGTCAAAATCTTACCTTACTTCCAGAGGAAGAAATCGGCGAGGTTGACTATGGTACTTCTTCTGAAAGAGAATAGGGTAGCCGGCTAACGCCCGTCGACCGAAAATTAGCTTGGGTTCAGTCTGTGGACTGTTAAGCTAGCCGGGCTACCGTTCGAGATGTGCTCTGAAGCGAGAAGAGGTGTTTGAATGACGCATGCATCGTGGCGCAGGCTACTTATAGGGGGTGATTTCCCCTGACGTTGACGTCAAGAATCACCGGCCAATCAGGATTGGCGTAATGAGATTGATGCTTCTGTTTGCTCCGCGATGAGGCGCATCCCATAGTGAGACATCGAACGGAGTGTTATGAATGAGAACTCTCCTTACCAGCAAACGGCGGTAGTGTGTATTCGTCATTCAAAAGAGGCAACCGGAAGACAGACTGCGTGATATATACAAACAACAAATAGCGTGCGTTCCATTTTCACTCTTGTCCATCACAGACTGTTGCACAGACTGTTTCACATTACAACTAATAATCGAAAACATGTTCAGTGCATGACACTAAGGATTTTGGGAGATGGCCCTGTGGGCCATCTAAACTCATTTACAGATGGCCCTGAGCCCAATAGAGATTGCCCTGAAAAATGTGCGTGGACGAAATGGCACGAAGGGTTTGGGGGGCCTCCGTCCCCCTAGAAAATTTCGATTTTTGCAGGTCTTAGATGCTGTCTATGAACTGATTTGTAATATTGTGTATACAGTAGGGCTGTCAAGTTAATGCGTTAACGCAAAAAAAAATTAACGCCACTGATTATTTTAACTAAGGATGCACGATAATTATCGGTCCGATATTAGGAATTATGACGTCATCCCGATAAACCCGATAACAGTATTAATAGCCCCGATAATATACAATATATTTTTTGGGTAAAAGAAAAGAAAAAAGTCCTGCGGTGTGGGTGGATTGGGATGAGGGGTGCTTGTTTTTCACTCGGCTCCTCCCGTTTTGCCAGTACTGTGGTATTAGTGGTTTAGGAAGAGGGGAGTTCTTCACAAATCCAGCGCTCCCTAATACTTCGAACCTGATCAGTCACCTGAAACATCGCCATCGAAGCGTACGAAGACAATAATACAATACAAAGTGTGTGTGTGTGTGTGTGTGTGTGTGTGTGTGTGTGTGTGTGTGTGTGTGTGTGTGTGTGTGTGTGTGTGTGTGTGTGTGTGTGTGTGTGTGTGTGTGTGTGTGTGTGTGTGTGTGTGTGTGTGTGTGTGTGTGTGTGTGTGTGTGTGTGCGTGCGTTGGAGCTATGTGCAACTGAAAGCATATGCTCGAACCGGAGCTGCCTGGAAGCTGCAATCATGTTCATGTATCCGAGCTGAGTGTGCTGACTTCTCGTACAATGTCCCACTGTCTGCTTCCTGCATAAAGTCAAGTGTTCGGCGCAGTTGTGGCGAAATATCGCTCCTCTGTTTTCATTTAAACAGCTCCTTATATCCGTTAGCGCAGCTAGCTAGCACCAGATGCTAACAACAACAATGCACGTAAGGTCTCTCTCGCTCCCTCGGGCCACACACATACACACACACACACCCTCCCGGTCCTCCAGATGGCCAGTCGGTGCCTGCCGGTGAGCGTGGAAGTGTGGTCTGCTGCAAGCAGGCGGCAGGAGCGGGGCTGTCAGCATCAGCGTGTAGATGGTATTTTAAACTCGATGCGCTCTGAAACTATGGGGCGGCCGAGGAAAAAAACGTGTTAAAATAATTAGTGGCGTACATTTTTTTTATTATCGGTCTTGAGAAGCAGTAAGTTATCGGTATCGGTATCGGTTTCAAAAAATCAATATCGTGCATCCCTAATTTTAACGCGATTAACGCATGTGTATTTTTTTTCCTCGGCCGCCCCGTAGTTTCAGAGTTTGTGTCACCTGTTATGGAAATCTAGGGCCCAACACAGCGCTGGAGAGTACAAGTCAAATGATCAAAACAAATAAATGGTGAATCAAGCAAAGCTGTCTTTTGGTTATTTATTTGAAGCTTCAAATACACGATATAATAATATATTGTCACAGGTCGGACAGAGTATGAAAAGTCTGCCCGAGAGTGCGCAGAACAATGGAAAAGCAGAGATTATATAAGGAAAGAGTGGGAATATTATAACTCCCCTGTTCACACGGGGAGATTGTTATGAGACACCGTCTGGCCTTGCAGATAGCATAACGGAACTTTGTGTGACTGTGTATGAGTCTCCCAGTCTGCTGAAACAGCTGTGGCCTTGCAGAGACTGGGAAACTCATAAGAGAATATAATAGAATAATAATGGTAAAAACACAACAAGAGGAAATAAGAAGCATTTGGTTTAAACATATGAAAGATATAATAAGGATAATAATAAGGATGATAATAATAAAAATGTCCACTACATTCTCCCCTTTTGATCAATAGAAAAAACAAATGATAGGAAAGACTGATATAACACATCAATGAATACACTCCATCGCTGGTTTAAGTAAACACATCACAAATATATCATAGAAAACTGGCTGTTTTTGTGGAGGACAGACTCCAATATAATGTAAGCATAAGAGAGGAGATACACACATGATTATATTGATAAATCGGAATCAGACTCTTCTGATTCTAGCTGATCTATCTCACTGTGGCGCAAAGGATTGTCTTGTAATGGAATAGTAGTATACTGAACGAAAGCTGAGGACACCATGCTGGAAACGCACTTCTTCAGTATTGGGATAATCAAACAGGTACAACTGATTAATAGGCCAAAAATGATCGCCAGGGGTGTAACTATACTAGCCAGCCATGCCTTCCACCCGCCTGATGTAAGCCAGGCCCACCAGTCCCAGCCACCTGCGTTGGATATGTCATCAGCTTTCATGTCAGCTAACAGGTTGTTAAGATGCAGCACGGTGTCAGTGATGTTCTTGGTGGCGTCGGGAATGTAAGTGCAACAGGAGTCACCGATCACATGACACAGGCCACCCTTTGAGGCGAACAAAAGGTCAAGAGCGAATTGGTGCTGCATGAGCATGTTCCTAGAGGCTATAGAGAACCGCAGTGACGCGTCCTAAAACCCGGAAGTAAGTTAGCATTTTTAGCACTTCCGGTTCCTTCGTCAAAAAAGCAATGTATTTTCTCCATAGGGTTTTGGAAAATAGCTCGAAATAAGGTCTGTGGTTGACACAAATTTAAGAGATAAATCACGTTTTGTTCTACGACAGTAGATACATCAGCAGTGACCCCACTGGTGATTTGTGAAGAGTTTACGTGTCTGAAAAACGATGGTTGTTACCGAGTGGCTGAATAGGACTACAGAAATGGTCGAGTCCGTTGTACGTCATTACGCCTACACACGTAAACACTCCCGCTAAGTTTGTTTTCCCCTGTGTTCTGCTTGAAAGCAAGTACCTGCCTATCTTTAGTAGCCTATCTGTAGTCTCTTTAGTATCTGTATATCTATATCTTACCATTAGAATCTCTATTTTTGAAATGGTCATTTTTAACACCGTAGTTTTATAAATTATAGAACAATTAAGTACCAGTGTTTTCCAATTTTACTCGGCAGTTCGTTTCGTTGGCTAACGTTAGCTAAAGCTAGCGCTACTAGTTAGCTACGCAATGGTTTGTTGCTTTGCTCCGGGTTGCAGCCACAGGTCTTCGCATGAAACGTGCTCGTTCTATCGTTTCCCGACCAATGTTTTCCAAAGGAGAGTCTGGATTCGTGCCATGAGGTAAGCTGACGTTACATTGTTGTCCATGTCACGGTGAAATGTAAATGATGGGTAGTGTATCGCCGTTTTAGAGATGGCACTGCTGAAAAGACCGCAAAATAAGTAAAGATAATGAATACATCCTATTAAAACCTGTGTGGCTTATATGATAAGTCTAATTAGTACAAGCAGCATAACGTTTCACCATGTAACTAAAGATTGTAGTCAGGGAAATCAGTTTGACATATTGAACTAATAACAAATCCCCTCTGGCTGGCAGAGAACGCTCTGCTCCATAGCTTCTCTTGGACGTAACATCACATGTACATTTTACATTTATATTCAATTTAATATTCCATCCCTCACATACTTTTGTATATATAATAACTCATATTTTGTTTTTCTTGTTATGCTGCTGCAACACAAACATTTCCCCAATTGGGATCAATACAGTAATATCTTAATTAATTAAGAAATATAACTATTATAATTAGTGTAGCAGCTGACACCTGTTTTCAATATGGATTAATCTACCTTTATTTCTTTAGTTCAATTTTGATCTATAAAAATGTCAAAATAGTGAAAATGTTCACGAGACAAAGTGCAAGGTTATATCTTTAGATGTTTTGTTTTAGCCTATGTACTGTATGTCTTAATGCTCTTATTTGTGACGATGTGACTTCCATGAAACTAATATTTCATATCTTCCCAACAGACGAGCTGACAGGAAACCTAACCCCCTAAACGCACCAGGAGCGTCTGCGCCACGTTACGGCTGCGCCGCGGCGGTCGTAAGGATCGCGGCCACTCTAGTCAATGGGTGCTATTCCACCACACGCGCCGCGTTACGGCTCAGACGCGTCCCAGAAGCGGCTCGGCGCAGCGGCTCGGCGCAGCGGCTCGGCGCAGCGCTTCTCTAAAATTAGGATGAATCCTATTTTTGCCGCGGCGCAGCCGTAAGGTCGGGCAGGCAGCCCCCCCCTCGCAGGAAGTGGAAAGGTGAGCATCCGGGCCAGGCCCATCCCGCGTATATACTAATTTAGCAGACCCCCCTCCTTCATCACAACACCTCCACTACGATGCGCACAATGGACGACGAGGAGTTCATAATGGAAGTGGAGAAACACACCATTGTATACGATGTAACCAATGCTTTTTACAAGGACAACATCAGAAAGGACAAGGCCTGGTTTTTAGTCGCTGCAGTTTGTGGAGTGGAAGGTAACAACTACATATTAATGTTTTAAAGTTAATTAAGAACTGGGAGGCTGCACACACGACGCTCCGCTTCCGCAACGTTTTGAAACGCGCCTGGTGTGTTAGGTCGCAGGAGGAGGTCGCAGCGTGGCGCAGCCGTAACGCGGCGCAGACGCTCCTGGTGCGTTTAGGGGGTAACACTCTAACAACCACAACATTGCAAAGGCGAGTAAATGTAAATTAAAAACGATTCACAATTTCTCAATTTCTTCTTCTTTCTTGCAGTGAGGTGAAGCTGACCTTGCACTTGGTGCCAGTAAGGATGCTCCTCACGCAGGCTGAATGTTTCTCCCTCCTTACTGACACAGAAGCCCTTGATTTGCAATGCTTCACTAATTGTCATTTCCCTGGCTCCGTAGGGACACCTTACCTCCAGCACAGCGGGAGACCCTTCCAGACCATCTGGAGATGCCCCCAACACTCCTGATTGGGAGAGCCACAAACCTGACTCATGGACCTGCATCTGGGTTGCAGTGGTGAACGCCCTGACGCCCTCACATTCATTCATAGTCCCCCACTGTACAGACAAAACACCATCAAGGGCCTGTTGTTGCCCTAGCACCCTGGCACTAAGGGAAGCAGTCACACGCTTTGACCTCAGGACAGCTCCAAAGCTGCTGGCAGTCAACCTTCCTTTCCTGAACAAATGCCAGTTTGGGTTGGTTCGCTGACCAGTGTAGCCACCTGCATTGCCCTCTGTTGCTCCTCAGACAATGCCATGCTTGCCACAATTGCCTCAGGTCCCTGATGCCCAACAGGTTTGAGAATTTCAGGAACAGTACGTGTTTCCAAGCTGTAGTGTTCCTCTTCTGGCTCGGGGGAGAGAAACCAAGACATTCCTGAGAACCTGCCCCCGAGTCTGTCCCTCAGCCAGTCACGATCTTCGGAGGTGGGCTCTCTTGTCAGCGGGTTGAGTGAGTTATTGGTTGGAGGAAATAGCTCCTCCACTGAATGCGTACGTGTAGCTGCCTTTGGCTTCTTCCACTGACGGGGTGTCAGTGCAGCTGAAAGTGTGGATGGCAAAGATGGCTAATGCATTCGCATGACTGCATTTCCATTCTCCACATGGGCATTCACATTCTGTGGAGAGAATTCCCTCTTCTCCTGTAGATACCTGTGGTGGTGGGATTGTTTTATTATTTAAAATATATTTACATTTGTAATGCCTTCCCAATTATAGCCTACTGTATGTTTATTTCATGGATATTTCTGTGTTTTCTGGTGTGTAAAATTTGTAATCTTGGGGCCTCTTCTCTTTAACGTCTACATGCTACCACTGGCTCAGATAATGAAGAACAACAAAATAAGTTACCATAGCTATGCAGATGACACACACATTTAACTAACCATTTCACCAGGAGACTATGCTCCAATTCAAACACTGAGTAAGTGCATTGAACAAATCAATGACTGGATGTGTCAGAACTTTCTCCAATTAAACAAAGATAAAACTGAGGTAATGGTTTTTGGAGCCAAGGCAGAACGTATAAAAGTTAGCGCTGAGCTTCAGTCTGCAATGTTCAAACCAACAGATAAAGCCAGAAATCTAGGTGTAGTCATGGACTCTGACCTGAGTTTCAACAGTCACATTAAAACAGTTACTAAATCAGCCTACTATCACCTAAAGAACATATCTAGGATTAAAAGACTAATGTCACAGCAGGATTTGGAAAAACTTGTCCCGTTATCTTCAGTAGTCTCGACTACTGCAATGGTGTCTTCACAGGTCTCACTAAAACATCTATTAGGAAGCTGCAGCTGATTCAGAACGCCGCTGCTCGAGTCCTCACTGACACTAAGAAAGTGGATCACATCACTCCTGTTCTGAAGTCTTTACACTGGCTTCCTGTGTGTCAAAGAATAGCTTTCTAAATACTGCTGCTGGTTTATAAAGCACTGAATGGTTTAGGCCCAAAATACATTTCTGACCTCCTGCTAAATGATGAACCATCCCGATCTCTCAGGTCTTCAGGGACTGGTCAGCTTCCTGTCCCCAGAGTCAGAACTAAACCTGGAGAAGCAGCGTTCAGTTATTATGCTCCAAACATCTGGAACAAACTCCCAGAAACCTGCAGGTCCGCTGCAACTCTGACTACTTTTAAATCCAGCAAGAAGACTTTTCTTTTTGTCGCTGCTTTTAATTGAACTATTCACATCTTAAACTGCACTGTAACTTTTATCCATGTATTTTTTCTTTTAATGTTTATTTTATTAGCTTTGCTTTTTAATGACTGATTTTAAATGCCATTTCTTAATGTCTTTCATTTTTTGTAAAGCACTTTGAATTGCCCTGTGTTGAAAAGTGCTATATAAATAAACTTGCCTTGCCTAATAAAGATTTCATGTGACACATAAAATGGATTTGTTGATGGGAATTAATGTGAATAAATTAACTCTAGGTTAACGGTACTCTTGCTATCACTACTCACCGACACTCTATAAACCGTGTTCCTTCATGCTAGCCCTGACAACACCGGTAAGCACACCTTCATCTAGGCTGCACTGTACGTGTCCTGACTTGTAGTGGTTCTCTCCTCTATCTCCATTCTTCTTGTCATCTTTGTAAAACGATATCAGACTGGTAATTGACACAGCCATGACTTCTAGTTAAATTCAGTGTGGCTAAAATGAAAAGCTTTGTTAAAATATGCAAGCACGCGGAAGTCAAAGTCAGCTTTATTGTAAACAAATTCTACATGTGTTATAAATCCAGAAATATCGTTTCCCACAGTGTGACATGTAGCCTATACATAAAACAAAAAGGGCCTAGATAAACGGGGTATACAGTTTAAAATGTTAATATATTTAAAGTGTTCAAAGTGCAGTTTCAGTGCAAGTCAGTTGAAACGATCTTAAGTTGGCGTGACGTTGAAGTCGTGCGACCCTGCTGCTGTACTGGCTTGTAGTTCGTTTATAGCATAACGTTAGCATTTCGCTTTTGGCGACTAGATTTATGATTCAAAAATTATAAAAGTAGGAGAGACATGTGGAGATTATCCGGCTGAACAAAACGTGATCCTTCTCTTAAATGTGTGTCAACCACAGACCTTATTTCGAGCTATTTTCCAAAATCCTATGGAGAAATTGCATTGCGTTTTTGACGAAGGAACCGGAAGAAGTTTACATTCCGGGTTTTAGGACGCGTCACTGCGGTTCTCTATTATGAATGGGGTCAATGCCTGGAAGCCTTGCGTCGTTTCGTAAGTGAGATTCTCTAGCCGGACGTGTAAGGTATCTATTTTATGGGCATTGTTTACTGTACCCCACCATGGGAACAGGCCACCCATGAATTTAGCTCCAGCGGACGTCATATCTCTTTTTACCTTGTGGTGGTCGGGGTGTTGGAACTCTGGGTAATGATGTGTCGTGTGCATTAAGGACGTGAGTACAGTGACTGCTGGATTCAAATCCACTAGAGTGCATGTACCTATCCCAAGGGGAGCCAGAACTTGCCAGAACTTGATAGAGCTTGTTGCCGCACAACCAAACGTAATCTTCTGGCGCGCTAAACCCAGCATCACTGGGCCACGCCAGTTGGAGGGAAATATGTTTAACATCAGGGAATGCTACATTAGAAAGGATTCTCTCAGGGGCACCAGATATGTGACAATACGAGATTTTGTAAGCACCGTCACCGCATGTGTTCCGTAGGATGCGAGTACAACCAGTAGTAGTGCCTAGGAAAAAAATAATGTGGTGTAAAAGACGTTTTGTGGTAAACTCTCTGGATGCAGAGGTTGTGTTTCATCCCTCTCAAATGACTGGGGTGCACATGGCTGACGGGTTGGTACTTTGCGTATGTGGTGTCAAGCGTGGATGCACGCAAAGAGGAGTCAGACCGATTGCTGCATGGTGGGGGAAGCTGCCTAGCATAACGCCACTCGGTTACGCTGTCTTCACCCTTGATGGGCCTTGTCAGAGCCATAAACGTGCAGAGGTGTTCAACCTGGGTCAGAGAGCGCGGACGAACTGGCACGGACATTGATGAGTCCTGGGGGAAAAGAGTGCATGCATAACATGACCCATGTTGTCCTGCGGCCTGCAAGAATGATCTCAGAGTGTGCCACCAGACGTTACCGGTGATCCCATTACTGGTCTGACCCACATCAATGTTGCTATGGTCGTTATCGCCTATGTATAGATTAAATGTAGATGTACCTATGGATGTCAACAGTGGCGTCAAAGGTTGCTTACGCTTTTTCCGGGTCTGAGTTTTGGGCGCGATGTCTATGTAAAATGTGCCATACGGGTCGGCGCCGGATACATACATACAGACAACAAAATAAAATAAATGTGGTTCGCCCTGCTTTCCCCATGTACCTCTTAGATACCTCGATGTTGGCTGACATGCTGTATGCTGAAATGGATACATAAAATATAGGACTAGTCCTAACACAACTATCATGGCAAGTATGCAGAGGAACCATTCTATGATTGTCCAGGCTCTCCAGTAGCATTCACATTGCTCACGGTTGCGTTGTCGTCTCTCCAGGCGAGCCTTCATCACGAGGGGGAAATGTTCCATGGAGTGTGTGAGTGTATTCTCTCGGTCGATTTCGTGACACGGACCGTCAGACTTCGCACACTGATAACACAAACGAGGAACCAGAGAGCATATGGAACCGCTCAGCTGGCACTCGCTCGTGACACCTTGTGTGTAGTGTGTTTTGGTGTATGTAGTGCAAGTGTGGTGCTGGTGGTGACTAGGACACGTCACTTGCTGTCATCTGTTGGTGACTCGGACACGTCACTTGTTGTCATCTGTTGGTGACTTGGACACGTCACTTGTTGTCATCTGTTGGTGACTTGGACACGTCACTTGTTGTCATCTGTTGGTGACTTGGACACGTCACTTGTTGTCATCTGTTGGTGACTTGGACATGTCACTTGTTGTCATCTGTTTCTATCGTTTCTCCTTTCCTGTGACCACGACCTTGCAGTGGCTGGCGTGGACCCATGTAGCTCTCTCGGCGACCTTGACCGCTGTCTGGGTGACGAGAAGCACCTGGTGGGGACCTTG